>NW_003852430.1:13001984-13135743 GCF_000181295.1 Otolemur garnettii
GGGGTTCCTTCCCCTTGTGGCTGAGGAACCCTGACGCGCCAGCAATAAACCTGCCTCTTGCTTTTTGCATCGATTCGTGATTGTGAGTGGTCTTTGGGTAGGCGACCCCCGGGGTGGGCACAACAGTAACATATTTTAGGAAAATAACCTAGTTTATAAAGCAAAATAAAATGTAGTGAGAACAGCACTGCTGCACATTCCTCTCGAGTGTCCCCAGTGCCTGGCTGATGTGAAGACCGCTGGATTCTCTTCTTGGCTTCGGCATTCGGTATGCTCCACTGAAACTATATGAAGCACACAACTATGTGATAGTAACAGTGAGGCGGCTTTTAATAATCTTTCTAGATGAGTCTGGATATTCTTCTTTGATAGTCACCAACACTCAGCAGCAGAAGTTTCTTCCGAGTTAGTTGCAACGAGGAATCTGAAATGATGCCAATAAACTTTCTATACTTTGAGTGCCTTCTCTTAGACTTGGAACACATCTTGTACCCGGCATAATTTTATAATATTGTGCATTGATTACTTAGAAGACAGTGGTTGAGTTAGGCAGTTCTTCCAAATGTTAAAGTACTTCCCTTATCTAATAGTTAAAAATCACATTTATTCCTCTTACCACTAATCTCAACAGAAAAGAATTAAGTACTATGAAGCTATCAAGCTCATGGCAGCAGTCAAAAGTTTTCCAAAATTCGAATTTTTATTTAAAAACTCAAATTTTATCAATGACAAAAAATACTCTCAGTTGATTTCCTTAAAGGGACAGGTTCACTCATTTTTTTTAGTATCCAGAAAATGTCTCTCAACTATTTGCTGGCAATTTTTTTCTCTCCAGGAAAAATTTAGCTTATAAAACAAGTATCTAATTCAGCCTGAAACTGTTGCAAAGCAGTTTCTCCCAAGACAACCATAGTTCTCCAGTAGGCAGAGGAATTGCCTTATGTGTACTTCTCATTTCATCATACACAATATTAGAAAGACATGTAATTAAGAATGGAGATTCAGGCTCAGCGCCCATAGCACAGTGGTGAGGGCACCAGCCACATACACCAAAGGTGGCCGGTTCAAACCCAGCCTGGGACAGATAAACAGCAATGGCAACTGCAACAAAAAGTAGCTGGGTGTTGTGGCAGACACCTATAATCCCAGCTACTTGGGAAGCTGAAGCAAGAGAATCACTTAAGCCCAAGGGTTTGAGGTTGCTGTGAGCTGTGATGCCACAGCACTCTAGCAAGGGTGACATGGTGAGACTGTGTCTCAAAAAAAAAAAAATGGAGATTTAATACAATGAATCATTGTTACTGATTCACTGATGCCATTCATATGTGACATTGCACAGTGTTTCACTTTTGTTTTTGTTTTGTTTTTCTACTGAGAGTGCCTTGAAGTGAGGAATGACACCATGAGTTTAGTGAAGTTTGATGCTACTGTTTTTATTTGCACTAAAAAGCACCAGAAGTTTTACCATACACGCATTTATACCCTTGGCCAACACAGTGAAAAAGGCACCTAATATCTTGGCATGATTGAGAAAGCAGTTTTGGTTTTGTGGAACCCCTGCAACAATCTTGGGGAGTCCTCTGGGTCCCGGCACCCCACCCTGGAAACCATTGAGAAATCCATGATAGTATAGGACGCAGATCGGCTCTGATCAGTGGGTCTCTATCATAGACACGGGCGTGACCGTGGAGTCGCTGCTACTGATCCAAATAAAATTACAATGTAACTACACTGGGGAAGGGGAAGGGATAAAATAATATGTCGAAGGTGAAAATAAGGAGATGAGAGTTAAACTCTGTTCAATCACCGAAAACCCGAAAACCCAAAATAACAGAATTATTAATTAACAGTATGTGGTAATCAACAATAGAAACTGCTACAAGAGCTGCCAACTGTCCCACCTACTCAGAGGCGGCGGGATTTAAGCCCCTCTTACCTAGATGCTCTCATCTCTTACTCTCCCTTGTGCTGGCTCTGCTCCAGCCACACCGCTTTCTGGGCTTCTGTGTCCACACCAGGCCCTGCTGCCTCCTCAGGTCTCCCAGCTGTCAGGTCTGCCTGGACAGTGCTCTGCCCAGACAAGTGCACGGCCAACCCCAGGTCTCCTCAGTGAGGCTCAGGTGAGCCTCCATCTGCCCCTCTCACAATTCCCCTTCTTGCTCTTTCTGCCCCTCCCGTTCCTATCACCATCATGCATACCGTACAATTCACTTGTTTGTTCAATATTACCTCACGCCAATAGAATATAAACCCATGCAGGCAGGGATCCTAGCAGGCAGGGATCTCTACCTGTCCTCACCCCCGCTGTATCCCAAGCACCCAGAGCAGCGTGTGGCACGTAGAAGATGCCCAGTAAATCCCACTGATTAGAGGAGAAACTGAGGAGGCATAACAGGTAAGAGTCGGCCATTTCTCATAAGCAGCCTCTGGAGCCACTTAAGTTTCCAAATTGTGCATGTGTCACTTTAATAAAAAATAACAAACATATAGAAAGAAATACAAAACAAAATAACATCAGAATTGGTAGAAAATATAAACGTGGGGGTTGTGAGAACATGAGCAGGAGGAGGGGGGCAGTCTAGGAGCTGAGAGAAGGAACAAGGTTGGAGAAAGGCAGCGTGAACAAGGCAGGCGGTGGTGGCGGGGACAGCCCGACGGAAGCCCCAGGGAGAACAGAGTCTAGGCCCTGCCCCGACTGTTACGGTGACATTTTAAAGGACTTTATTAAAGTATAACTGATATACACAAAACTACAAATCTATAATACATACAACTGGGTGAATCTGGACATACATGTACACCCATGAAAATGCTGATGTAATCAAGGTCATAGGCATATCCATCACCTTCAAAAACTCTCTTGTGCCTCTTTTGGGGGAGAGGTGGGGAGGTTGTTCTGTTGTTTAAGTTGTAAGACCACTTAACATGAGATCTATCCTCTTAAGTTTTTAAGCACAGAATACAGAATTATTAACTGTAGCTGACATTTTGCACAGCATATTTCTGTAACTTATTCATCTTGCCTACTGAAACTTTATACGTACTGGTGACTTTGTACACATTAGAAAGAGACGGCCTTTCCCCTAAGGGGAGGCATTTCCCCACAGGGCACCTGGCTCGGCAACCAGAGAGTGCACTTGATTGCAGCTGCTGTCTACCCCTCAGTCAAGCCTTCTGGTGCAAGGAAAATCCTGCAGGAACCCAGGGGAGAAGTCAGTGACAACTGGGTCTGTCCTCCCCTACTGGCCTCAGGGTGAGTTTCTAGTAGCTCCCGCCCAGAAAGATGCCAGCTTGGAAAAATGGAGGGCAAGGAAATGTGAACATGACCATTAGAACCACACCTGCTTTAATATTAGTAGAAGGAGATAGATCCTAAAATGAGAAGGCTTGATGGTGAGAAAGTAAAGAATTTATGCCAAGGGAAGAGACCAGGTGCGGTGACTCATACCTGTAATCCCAGTGCTCTGTGAGGCCAAGCCAGGTGAATCGCATGAGCTCAGGAGCCAGAGACCAGCCTGAGCAAGAGCAAGACCCCATCTCTACTAAAAATAGAAAAACTAGTATTGTGGCAGGGGCCTGTAGTCCCAGCTATGCAGGAGGCTGAGGCAGGAGGATCGCTTGAGCCCAATAGTTTGAGGTTGCTGTGAACTATGATGCCATGGCATTTGTCTCTACCCAGGGTGACAGAATGAGACTCTGTCTCAAACAAACAAAAAAGAACAAAAAGAAAAAAATACCAAGGGGAGAAACATGGCATAGAACGTGGAGATGACTGATGATAAAAACATGTGAAAATATCTGGTGTCAGGTGCCTTCCTGTTTTAATAGAAGGGAAAGAGTTTGAGAAGAGGAAGAAAAATGGAGCTGAAACAGAGGCAACACAAGACTTTCACAATTTGGCTTAGAATCTACCATATTTGGCTGTGTGCAAATATAATAGAAGTCACAATGAGCATGGCGTTGCCCACAGTACAGACAAACCCAGCCCAAACCCACATTGCCAGTGCTGTTTCACCAGATTAGGAAGATTTGTTTCAACCTCATCTACATCATTAAATGGAGCATCAGTCCAAAGGACTCGTCATAGTTGTCAAACCATCCACTTATTAACAAAGGGTTATGGAATGTGTCCTGTGTGCCAGGATCTTTTCTGAGAAAGGATGACACCATTTTGAGTTAAAACAAATGTGGTTCAAGATCTCGTGGAACTTGTATCTTTTTGAAAATCACTGTTAATCAGGAATTCTTGAAAAAAAATGAGTGCTATGAAAGAGAGAGGTGCTGGGACACACTGCCGTGACTCCACCAAGAGGAGAGTTTGATCTGGTTGCAAATTCGGACATCAAGCCCACAAATGGCAATAAACAAGCAACTATCTGTTGTGTGGGTAAAAAGCAGAAGATAGAGATGTCAGAACATGGCAAGGCCTTGTGATGTGGGAGCCACAGAGAATGAAGTGTCCGAAGAAAGGCCAAGTGAGGAAAAGTACGCAAAAGCTTGAGAAGTGGCCACATCAGATGGAGCATTGTGCGTCATGTTGTAGAACCTTATTTTTATCCCAAGGAAAAAAAGGCTAATCTTTGAAATAGTATTAACAAGGGAGTGATGTGTTCTGATCTACCTTTTGAGAACATTACATTTTGGACATAACGTAGTAGAGGGGCTAGGCAGGAGTTGATGAAAAAAACAAGTTAGGAGGTGGCCGGGCAGTGGACAGTCACCCAAGATAATTCAGTGCCTTTAAAGATGGAGGAAAATGATTGTATCTAAATGCATTTAGGTGACTGAGTCAACACAACTTAGGAAGGGTTGGATATGTCAAGAGACAGAAAGGGAAAATGTCAAAGATGATGACTCGCTGTCTAGATTCTGCAATGAGATGGACGGTGGTGGCAACCGTTAAACAGACAATCCTGAAGACGGTGTGAAGGTGGGGGCATAAAATGGGGGCTGCAGAGCAGGAGCTGGATTGGGGGTTTGTTAAATTTGAGGTCCCTTGGTGACATCAACAGAAGATATTAGATACAGAGATGAGTGAGTCTACAACTCAGGAAAGCTTGCACTAGAGAGCTGTACCTGCCATCAGTGTGCTTATGGGTGGTAACTGAATCTGCAGAGAAGATGTCCTCTCCCAGAGGATAGAGGCAGGACACAAGAGAACCTAGAAACTGTGACCTGGAACATACAATAAGGACGGGGAAGCCTAATCGAGTCAGAGAAAAAATAGAGGAAGAAATAGCAGAAAATGGCGGGATGCTTAGCGGCATTGCATGCAGTAATTTTATTTTTAAAAGGGAGCGTGAGAATAACCCAGCTTATTTTTTCATACAGGAACAGTATAGAGTTCATGGGAGATGCAGTGGAATTTACAAGTCAGATTTTAAAAGTTGCTGTCCTGTAATGACTTATAAAATCCAAACAGGAATTTCTTACCTCTCAGAGACAGTGATCCATGAATAACTCAAAAGAAAAATCAAGTGATGCAGGAGATGCCTGTGGCTCAAAGGAGTAGGGCGCCAGCCCCATATGCCGGAAGTGGTGGGTTTAAACCCAGCCCCAGCCAAAAACTGCAAAAAATAACAATCAAGTGATTCACAATAAAAACTAAACCACTTCCATGAAAGACTTGAACAGTGCTGAGAAAAGTTGGGACTGACATATCCATACGTATTCTGTGATAAGCTAAGACGCAATTATAAAGCGAAGCATATTATGTAAAGAAGTATAAGAATGGTAACAAAAATACACTTAAGTTCAAGACAGCAAGGCTGTTTAAAATTGTTCTTAACTAAATGGTATTTCTTATAAGTATAACATAATTCAGGAATGATGATATGGCTAGTTTTCTTCCAGAAATTCATTCTCCCTTTCTTTTCCAAAGACCAGATTTGGTCATAGTGTATCTGGTTATTATTACATGTCCTGGCCTCTCTTGCAGATATGAGTGTCCCCCACGGTGTAAGTAGAAATACTGTGTTGCATGGGGACTTCTAGAAAGTCCCCTCAAAAGAAAGGTTGCTTTTCCTTGCCCATTGCTCATTCCTGCTGGCTGAAGTGTAGCCGTGAAGGATGTCACTGGAGCAGCCTGTGTTGGGCTGTGAAAGTATCCACGGCACAGCCGAGCTGCGAGAGAGAAGGTAGCTGGGTCCCTGGCGAAGGTAGCCGGAGCCAGCGTAGGAGTCTTTCCCTGGCACTGAACTTACTTCACTTGTGAAAAATGTAAATGTCCAGCTAGTATAAGCCACTGTTCTGATGGGTTTCTTGACTATGCAACTGGATCTAGTCTTAAAAGCTTATAGTTATAACCCAGGAAGGAATTACAGCAGAGGATAAATCCAGGTGAGACTTAAGGGTACGAAGGATTAAAGGAAATCTACAGTTTCAAGAGTAAGGTTCTAAAAGAGTATGAAAGAGATTGAAGAAATGACTCCACTTTCTATAAAATTAATCAATTCTGGAATGTTAAATTCAGTATAGGTGAATCAGATAACTTTAAGTGTTTGTTTTTAATTTGTTTTCCATAAAATTTAAGAACTTCTCGTTTTTCCTAATGTTTCCTGTTAGAAAAGTATGGCGTGAAGATAGCTTCCATAAGAAAGAAAGATTTTCAGTAAGAAAATCCAGAAAAAGAGAGTTAAGAAGATGGTGATAGGATATCCGTCCCTTAGGGACACAAGCCTCACGGAACAGATGGATGATGTTTAGACATACAGAGGAACAGACAGAAGAGAACTCAGGATTCTCTCTGTCATCACGGAGGGATAACCAAGCCTGGGAGGTGTGCCAGCAGTGAGGTGGGCAAGCATCCCAGAAATTCTAGAAACTATAAATCAGCAAGCTTAACATCTATCTCCAGGAGAATTCCAGAATAGATTACTTAATGAATTACTCACAAGAATTTTAGGGGGGGAGGAATAAAAGTATCAATCCCCGGAACCCAGAGCAGAGTCCTGTAATCTCTTCTTACTCTCACCTGCCAGTTCTCTTCTCCAGGAACTGTAGTTTACCTGGATTCTATCATCAAGTCTCTGTCTGCTGGTTATACATTGTTCTCACTAGGCTACCTCAAGACTTTAACTACCACTAATCGGAGGTAGCAAAAAAGATAAGTCAGAAAACCTCCAAAGTGCAAGAGACAGTGAAATATTTTAATACAATTATGCAAGAAGCATTGTGATGTGCAAATATCAGGCCAGTAGAGATAACCATTTTTAATCTGGACACACTTTAGAAGTTAACCTGCCTACTGAAAGGACAGGGACTACCTTCTAAATTTTCTACTCAAGATTCCTTAGCTCTTTTGTCTTTCTGTCTCCCCTTGTGACCAAACACAGAGTACACGAGGGCAAATCAAAGAGAAAGTAGTTGAGTTGCAGGAGAATGGAGGACAGACCAGACTTATGGGGAAAGAAGCAATTCTGACAGTCAGGAATAACTGAGGGCATGTAGTTAGTATAAAGTATTTGAAATAAAGGCGCTAAATAACGCACTCATCACTCTTGTTGTGAAACTGGAATTCGAGGAATCGCGGGTCAATGTGTGGTCAGTACTTTCTGGTATGAGACAAAATAGCATGGATGACAGAACAGGGCCAGTAGACGCTGAAGGAAGAGGATTACCTTCACCACATCTGGACAAGCGTCTTCAGCCTTCCCTAATGGGACAGGTCCCCATCTGCATAGGGCGGAGCACTACTGATTATTTTGTGTATAGATTTCCATGATCAGGTTGAACTGTGTTCAATTCTTACATCCTAGAGAGGGCTCGGTTATTTTCAACTCTTTCTTCTATTAAATCCTTAAGAAAGAGCACTTTTTAGGACTTGTTATGGGGAGAGACATCTGGGTTGTCCAGAATGAACAATCCAGTGTTAACAATATGATTTCTAGAACGCCGCCTTCCAAAGCTCATAGTGGTCCACTCAGGTCACTGTGAAATCCACAGATAGAGGTACTTCCTCCCATGTCTGAATTCGCCATTGCATTTCTGTCTACTACACACTGTTATCACAAATGCACAGGGAGCAGGATTGAAGGACCTCGCCTTTCCCAGCACCATTCTCTCCCGCGGCCAGGGGCTCATCGTCTTCATCCATCCTGTGTAATCAGGTTAGATGCCTTAGAGTTAGCCAGCTTTCCTCGCTGCCATTTCCGTCAGCCTCCACGTCCTATCGCCGCCACCTTCAAGAGCCTCACGAATCAGCCAATTTCATTATCTCCTTTCCTCTACCAGGGCCCTAGTTCAGTCCACTATCCCTTCTTATCTGCCGTTATCGTTCTAAAACAAAAATCTAATTATTTCTCAGCCATACTTTAAAAACCTACGGTTCTACTCTGCCTGCTGGATGAAGGCCAGCTCTTTAATAAAGCTTTCAAAGCCCTTAAGAATTGAATTCTAACTCTCCAATCTTAGCTCACACCCTCTTTCTCACCCCTCTTTCCTCCTTCTGACCCTCCATCCCTCCTTTCACAGAGAGAAAGATGCATACATATGCACACGCACACAATCCCTTTAATAGGCAAAAGATACGTTTTCTAAATATAAATATAAACATTTGTCATTTACTTCCTCAGAGCTTAGCTGAGGAAGCTTTGCTCCCTGTGCTTATGGGTCATGAATTACTATCTTTATAACCACCTCCTACATTGGTTATAATGCTCCTGATTCACAGGCCCCGCTCAAATATTACAACTTCTGAGGCATCTTCCCTGATTCCTACAGGCCAAATTAATAGTTATTGCCTTTGTATTTATATAACAATTTGATCACAATGCTGGTTTGTTTCTTGTTGTTTTTTTTTAATTTCAAATTAATATGAGGGTACAAATGTTTAGGTTGCACTGTTTTCATTTCTAAGGTAAAGGTTCGTTGTAGTTGAGCCCTTCACCCGGTGGACTGTGCTGAACACCCTCGCACCGTGCACATTAGGTGAGATTCACCAATTGCCCTCCCTCCGCCCTCTCCTCTCCTCTCTTCCTTGCTAGACTGTCTTTGTGTTTTATCATTCATGGGGGCGTGTAGTTGTTTACATATTAGTTTCATATTAGTATTGAGGACATTAGATTTTTTTTTCTATTCTTGAGATACTTCACTAAGAAGAATGTGTTTCAACCGAATGTGTTTCAGATAAACATAGAACACATTTTCTTTTATGTTTACCATCTTTTCTCATGGCTGAATAGCACTCCATGATATACATATGCCACATTTGTTAATCCATTCCTGGGTTGGTGGGCATTTGGCAGTTGCCCAGGACTTGGCAATTTGTTTGTTTGTTCTGTTTTTGTTTTTGTTTTCTGAGTGCCTATAATGTATTAGCACTTTTGGAGCCCAGGGAATTCAGGACTAGAAGGAATAATGCAAGACTGAGACCAGGCTATTTGTTGCAAGTATTGCTGGTTGAAGAGAAATCCCCAGGAGTGTCACCCAGAGGGTGCAGAGTAGTGTGGAGGGCAGGGAGAAAGGGTCTCCAGTGGCTCCATTCTTGGGTCTGTGTTCCATCACACTCAGCATTTTATCCATGGCTTTGTTAAAAACCAATAACTCAGCAGATGACACAAACCAGGGAAAATGTCCAAGAGAGGAAAGCACAGAATAAAAATAAGAGGTATATCAATAGGCTTAATTTCCAAACAAACACAGTGATAGAATTTGAAGACCTGTACTTCATATTCCAAACGTTGACTGAGGAGGGACACGTGTTGTGGGAGGAGAGAGGACCGATTTAATGGCAATTTCTGTGAATTGGATTTAGTTTCATAAAATAACTAACATCTACTAACTAGGTATCAAGCTGAATGCTTTGCATGCATTGTCATTTTTATGCTCACACCATATTTTATCACCCTTGTTTTACAGATGAGGAAATTGAGGCACAGAGTGTTTAGTCCAAGGTCACATAGATGGAAATGATGACTCTAACACGTGAAACCAAGCCTCTGACTCTGAGCCCACACACTTAGTAGGCAAGGCTGTCTCCCAGGAGAAGTGTTGAGCAATTTATAGGATCTGACTGATTTTAGGGGCAAATGGAATAAGGGGCTATATTAATAGAAATATTTGTCCATCTCAAAGGAGGCAATTTTCAGCTGCAGTTGATTGCTCCTAACCTAACCCAAATTTGGGATGTTTAGTTACAGAACTGTAGTTTTAAAATACCAGGAGCAAAGCAGAAAACCCCCAGAGGAAGGCAGGTGGGAACAGAGAGGTCCTAAAATTCAGATATTTGATTGAAAGTTAGAAGCTCTAAAAATGAGAGAAAAGAAAACTCACAGGAAATGCGTTACCTTTCTTCCACCCTTGAATTCAAATCAATCATGAAGGAGATTAGATTCAGTCTACATTATTACAACAGGCAAAATTAGGGTCAAAGATTAAAATGCAGGAGCAGCTTTCAATTCAACATAACAAAAAATAACATTTAAAGTTGGGAACAAATAGTTCTCCTCCTAAACAGGTCAGCTTTCTGTGGTAGACGTGTTCAAGAGGAGTCGAGTCGATCACAGGAAAGGGAATGCAGACAGGGTCTCTGTAGGAGAGAGACGACAGGCTGACAAAAAAGGAGATGGTCATTCTGGAAAGGAAAGTGACATGAACAAACCACAGAAGAGGAGAGGAGGGGCCATGTGGTCAGTGATGGCCCGGAGGCTCCCCTGCCCTGGAGGAGAAGGGAAACACGCTCAACCTGGGAGCAAAATCGGCTATTGACAGAACTAGTCTGAGGACGTCAACCTCACTGCCAGTTATGAACTTTGAAAGATAACTATTAGCAATATTTCAAAAATAGTTAAGATGTTATAAAATACTTTTCTGGCTCAGCGCCTGTAGCTCAGTGGCTAGGGCGCCAGCCACGTACACCAGAGCTGGAGGGTTTGAATCCAGCCTGGGCCAACTCTGAGCAAAAAATAGCTGGGTGTTGTGGCAGGCACCTGTGGTCCCAGCTACTTGGGAGGCTGAGGCAAGAGAATCACTTAAGCCCAAGAGTTTGAGGTTGCTGTGAGCTGTGATGCCATAGCACTCTACTGAGGGCAACATAGTAAGACTCTGTCTCAAAATAAAATAAAATAAAATACCTTTCCTTAGCTTGCTTTTCTTCCTTTTGGTAAATACAAACAAAATGAAATTATAAACAAAGAAAACCTTATTTTCCTTAAGAGAGAAAGAGAAGCTGGAGTTGCCTCGTACTTAACCAATTGCTGTCCTGAAGCACATTAGCGACCATAATCATCTTTAATTCCAATGCTGTCCAACAATGCTGTTATTAGTATCTCCATGTTCATCCTGTGGAATCTGAAGAAACTCAGACTTCAACCACTCAGTGACAAGGTCAAGTTTTTAGGCTACATGTGTCTGGCTTCAAAACCTGTTTTCAGGACAAGTGAGATGAAGGCAGAGAGCAAAGGTAATAGTAGCCTAGCCTACGTGATTGTAGTCAAATTGTGGCCAAAATGTCTTAGATCACTACACGTTTAAAGTTTAACTTCTTAATATGAAATAAGGAAATTAAAAAACAAAAACACAAACAAAAAACCATTGCCTCAGTCCATTCCTGAACCTCATCCTTCCTTTACTTCTCTCGTAATATGACTGAGCAACACAGCTCCTCTCAGGGCCATCATTAAGAGACGGAAAGAGATGTTATGTTTATACGTGATTACTATGGGATGAATGAACCTGTCCCTCCAAAATATTCTGTTGGAACTTAAATACTAAAGTGGTATTATTAAGACATGGGCCTCTTGGAACGTGATAAGGTCATGAGGGCTGCAGCTTCATAAACGGGATTAATGCTCTTGACAAAGAGGCCTCAGAGAGCTGCTTGGTCCTTCCTCTCCTCTGCCATGTGAGAACAGAGCTAGAAGGTGCGTCTTGGATGCAGAGAGCATCCCTCCCCAACACTGAACCTGCACTTCCTAACCTCCAGAACTGTGGGAAATAAATGTCTACTGTTTATACGTTACCCAGTCTAAGGTATTTTATTATAGCAGAAGGAATGGACTGAGACAATGTTTTCTTTTTCAACAAAGACCCATTTGCATCAGGCATGGGCTTGATAAGCTTCTTGCAGGAGACACTCAATGTTATTCTGTGTAGGCAGAGTGGCAAGAGTGTTTGCCTTAAGGTGGGATGTCTGATGCAAAATAGAAAACCAAACAAAATAGAACAGGTAATTGCATAGGACACCAGAAAGCCAAACCGAGTTCATTTCTCGAGAGTGACATGCTCCTTCAGCATCGGCAATGTGCAAATTCTTATCTCTCCCAAGTTTCTCTTTCAGCCCTTTTATTTATTCCCTACCACATCTACTTTGGGGACCTCTGTGTTTTAACCTTCCTTTCAGAAAGTGATTGGTAATTGCGAGCCAGTCCCTCTCGCCGTAACCACAAATCCAAACTG
The DNA here is from genome assembly GCF_000181295.1 of Otolemur garnettii. Taxonomy (NCBI): domain Eukaryota; kingdom Metazoa; phylum Chordata; class Mammalia; order Primates; family Galagidae; genus Otolemur; species Otolemur garnettii. Next base: position 13,014,381 of record NW_003852430.1, read on the forward strand.
ATTATATTTGAACTATCTCATTTTGGGACCGAGGTTAGGAAATCATCATTAAATTGGTCTATTCTATTAAACCATCTACTTTCCACCAATTAAGTCTTTATCTTTCTTTAATAAACTTAAGTAACCTCTGTTTCCATGAGGGACAGGGGTCATCAGGCGAAACACGTCACCCAAGGCCGACTAACATTTCTCCCCAAAGAGAATATTTACTCACAGACACTTGCATAAACACTCTTCGCATAAGAGATAATACAAGGCTCATAGCTCCACTTCTTCAATACTTGATTCATTATTTTACTTAAGGTTTAAAAAGACTTAATAGGAAATAATTATATTATTGGCTTTGGGGCTTCAAAAAGAAAGAAAGAAAGAGATCAGCATTGCATTTGCTCCTTTTTAATCCCTGGACTCTTCTCAAGACTTTTCAAAAGATAATTGCCTATAATTCAGAAAGTTCATGAGTTAATTTACTTAAGACTCTAGAAACACACATAAAACCCAAGGAACAACTAGGGACATCATCTTTAATCTTTACCCTAACAGGATTATTGGAGATGAGATGATTATAAAGATGATACACTGACATAATAGGAGGATTTTTTCCATTTGTATCTGTCTGCACAAAGTATAAATGAAATGATGTATTTCATAGTATTGGTACTAAGCAACGTATGGTTGGGTATTTTTATTGTATAGGTAATACCTGTGTGTGACTGTTTTAAAAGGCAAAAGGGTTTATAATAAACATACCCCTTCCCATTCCACTTCCCATCCCTAAACATTTTATCCAAAAGTAACTGATATAAAAGTCTGTATCTACATATGGACATTTATGCATTCCAGATTTTTGGACACAAATAGGATTTTTCTTTACATTCTCTTCTTCAAATTTTATATAGTTAACAATATATTTCAGATATATTTCTTGCAAAAATATATATTCATATACTTGGTAGAAATATAAATATGGCGCAGCTAACATATTTAACAAATACCTATGATTCATTAATTCCACTAACAGAAACATATTGTCATTTTGTGACATATAATAACTTATGTCACACGTACCCTATTAATAGACATCTAGGTTACCAGGATTCTGGTCTTATAATCACTGCATTGGGTATTACTGGACCTACATGTTTCCATATATTGGGAGCCTACTCTAAGACAAATTTGCACAGGTGGAATTGTTGGGTCAGAGGGTACATTTATTTTTTTTTTTGAAATATACATACTAACCTACATGCTGTATATCCATGAAGGTAAAAAAAATAATTTTTAGAGGAAATTCATAGTAAAAATATAAATTTAATTTTATTTGAAATGAGACAGAGGTCATAATTAATAATTTTCGTCCAAAATGTGAGGGATTTTAAAATGAATTCTTTCTTTTCCTCTGAAACAAAAGGGGTTACAATTCCTTGCTTACACATTTCACAAAAGAATTGCCATGCACAGCAGGCCCCTGAATTTATTGCGAGATACATTTCAAATAGTGCTTCATGTTTACATGTTTCAAAAATTCTAAAAAATAAACAGTGTTTGTAAAACAGTGTCAGAATGAAATACTTCACAAGAGTTAATTATTTGAACTACAAAAGATAAAATAAAATCTCATTTCCAGTGGAAGAAAACCTACACTTCTCACTCAGTCTGCCAGCACTCTTCTCCAATTTGAGCACAACACACGAGCATGGTTGCATATAAAAAAGTGCACGCAGATAGTCAAGTCATTTCATGGTTATTATGTTCTAAGATAAATTTTCCTGGACATGTCTAGCCATGCACACATCAGACATGCCTCTCAGTCAAAATAAACTGTGCCTCAATACAAAACGGAAACCAAAGCCCATATTAGGTTCATTTCTCATGTTGCTCTTTTTCAAATCCTATTTTTTTTTCACTTCCTCTGTCTTCTAGGTTCTGACTCTAATTAATTTTTTTTTTTTTTTTTTTTGTCGAGACAGAGTTCTACCCTTTGCCCTGAGCAGAGTGCAGTGGCATCGTAGCTCACTGCAACCTCAGACTCTGGCTTGTAGGCATCCTGCTGCCTCAGCCTCCGAAGCCGCTGGGATTACAGGCGCTCGCCGCGGCGCCCGGCTGGGTTTTTCCATTTTTTTCCATGAGTTGGGGTCTCACTCTCGCTCAGACAAGCCTCGAACTCCTGAGCTCAAGCAATCCTCCCGCCTCAGCCTCCCAAAGTGCTGGGATTACAGGCGTGAGCCACCGCGCCCGGCTCTGACTCTAATTAATATAGGAATTTCTCTAAGAAAAATTTCTGACTGTACGTTTCTAAGTATACATTTAAAGACAGAATACACACACACATGTATACACACAGACACACACACGTTCTTTAAATGTTAATATTTAATCACACCCCCCTTCTTTTGGGGGCTTTGTTCTCACCGTCAGAATTGCTAAATAGGAAGGTACAAGCAGCCAGTGATGGCTCCCTTGTCAATCTCGGTGGGCATGAGCAGTCGCTGGAGCTTGCAGTTATCAGTTGCTAGGCAACCTGTTCATCTGCAGAGCCTGATATTTCAATTCAGCAGCAGTGAAGGTCTGTTGTGTTATGGCCTTTTAGAACTACCTTCATTACATAATATCTACCATTATAATAAAGGATCGCCAAATGTTTAGGGGCATAGAGGTAGCAAGGAAAATCAGTGCAGCTGTGCCACTGCGATAATGTCAAAGTAGGCATTCTGCATTTAAAAAGTATAAAATGATGATATGTTTAACCCTTGGTCCTTTCTGGCAGAGCTCTGAAAAGGCATCCTGCCAGGCTATTTACTTGATTATATCAAATCCAGTCTTCTTGCCATTCTAGAAAAGTTTCTACCTACCACTATAATGAAGGTAGAACAGCAATGGCCTAGAGAAATAAGAAGAATATTAATGTTCTGGGTATAACAATTGAGGCTAGTATATCTAGCTAAGGGTTTGTCCAAAGAACAATTCTTGAGAACAGACTTAGGGAACTACATTAAAGTCTGAAAAGCAGCAGCAGCTATGAGAGTGAGGTTGCCAATCTTGTTAAAACATTTTCCTAAATAAATGCCTGAGATTCCACGGCATTCACTGAAAATGATTTGAACGATTTGGTAGTGCACTCGTCGCCCTTGAGTTTATTTTAGAAGAAGCAAATAATCCCTGTAACAAGATTACTTGAACCACAGTTTTGCCCATTTATTCATTCTGTGTCCAAGTTTTCACTGTTTATAAAATAGAAGTTGTCTCGGTTCAGGCAAGCTGCTATAACAAAAACACCGTGATCTGGGTAGCTTATAAAGAACAGACATTTATTTATTATTTTTATTTTTTATTATTTTTTTTTCTGAGCCAGAGCACTCAGGCTAAGGTGTGGCATCAGCCTCACCCATAGCAACCTCAAACTTCTGGGCACAGGGGATCCTCCTGCCTCAGCTTCCTGAGTAGCTGCAACTGCAAGTGCCCGCCACAGGCCTGGCTGATTTTTCTATTTTTAGTAGAGATAGGTCTTACTCATGCTTAGGCTGGTCTTGAACTCTTGAGCACAGTGATATTCCCAACACTGCCTCCCAGAGTGCTAGGTTTATACGTATGAGCTACTGTGTGTCCAGCCAAGAACAGAAATTTCTTATAGTTCTCGAGTTCTGCAAGTCTGAGCTCAAGATGTCAGCAGATTTGGTGTCTGGTGCAGGCATACCTGTGTAACAGGTGGTGCCTTCCATGTGTCCTCCATTGGTGGAGGGGGTGAACAAACGACCTCAGGCCCCTTTGATAAGGGCAATAATCTCATCCACGAGGGCTCCACACTAATGACCTACTCACCTTCCAAATGCTCCACCTCCAGATACCACCACCCCAGAGACTAGGCCTCAATATATGCACTTGGGAGGACACAAACATTCAGACCTTACAGCAGAAGCCCACAAATTATGTTAATTACAAAGTCCTCTTAGATTGAGTAAGAAAAGAACCCCCAAAGGAACAGTGTCTTAAACAAGTAAGAACATTATTTTTCTCCCACCTAACAGTTTAAGAAGTCGAGGGTCAACATAATCCCTTTCATTTCTCACATTGCCATCTTCAACTTGAGTTTTCTCTCTCATGGTCTAAGTTGACCATTGTGCTGGATTCTCGCTGGTGGGAAAGTAAAGCAAAGTGTCTCCAAACTCCTTCCTTCCCTTCCTGAGAGCAACTGTGAGATCCACTTACTACTTCTGCTCACATGCCACTAGACAGAACTTGGCCACACCTAACTACAGGGGAAACTGGGACATAGGGATGTCTTTTGGGAGGGCATATTTTGTCCAGCTAAAACTGTCACTAGAGGAAAAGTGAAAGAATAGCTGTTGGAGGACGACTAGCTGTCTCTGCCGTAAGAACACAGAAGCAGTTTTCCCAGCGTCGTATGGAGGTAATACAAGTGTCTTAACCTATGCAAATACAATTCCTTTTATACATTATAGTAACACCCCAGGCATGAAATGGGCATGAAAAGATACCTGGGAATATTAAATTCACTCCTCTACCTCAGCTCTTTCAGAAACGGTCCAGGACCCAGAAGACAGGAGCCAAGGGTCCAGGACCCAGAAGACAGGACCCAGGGCTCGAGAAAAGCACTTTGAGGGGATAAATATGTTTATTCTCTTGCCTATGCTGAGGGCATATACATGTCAAAACTTAACCAATTGTACATTTTAAAGATGTGCAATGTAACTTAAGATAAGCCAATTAGCCTACAAAGAACTTGTTTAAAAAAACCAACATAGAATGTGAACAAAATTGCATTTAAATAAATGTCACAGCTCTCCTTAGGGAAAGAGCTGCCAAGAGTGTTAAATTCAAGGAACTCAAGGTGATGTTCTCATCAATAAATTTCTCTAGTGAACAGGAAAACCACCAATGTGACCTTTTGCTAGGACCACAATAGAAAGCATTCAGGGAAAACCGGTGGGAGGACTTGGGCTGGACATGGCGCACCAAGAACACCCGAGCAAAAGCACAGCCGTGTAGAAACATTTTCTGTGCAGGGTCTGAGAAGTCGTTCACATGAGAAGCAATGGCAATCAGAGTCGGACGCCATCGCCTTCGGATCAGAGTCAAGGCAATTGTGATGAAGTATAGGAGGAACGATCCTTCTGGGGAAAAAACGGAAACAAAAACACGAGAATACACTTTCTTTTTGGAACGGAAGTCTGAACCTCCAGGCAGCAGGCAATTGGCAAAAAGAAAAATGTGCTTTATTTTCTATGAACATAAATAGTAGAGGAAGGAAAAGCCGGGGCGCGAAACCTTTCTGTCCCCTTTCTGTCCGCAGTGCCCCTTACTGACCAGGTCTGTTTATAACGGGTCGCGAAGTCGCCGACTGCTTTGCCTGCCGTCCGCACTTTTAATCTCAGTCACTCTCACTAATTTTCATTTTTAAGTATTCTGAATTCATTCATTTATTAAAACTTTTCACGAATACCTACATGCTACGTGCCAGGGACTTTACTAAGTGCTGGGGATGAGATAGTAAACAAATTCAACTCCAGAGCAGCTCACAAAAAGAGACAGGTGGAAATCAAATCTCTTCCACTCGGCGTAGCCATTGATTCTGAATCTTTACCATCCCTGGTGTAGACATATTTGTTATATAGTTTTAAGCAAGCCCAGAAGAGACAGGTGGTAGAAAAGTGACCGAAGACTGCTTTCTGCCCTGGAACCCGGAATTCCTTTCTTTTGCACATCCCCGGGAGTTATTTTTTGTCCGTATTTCAGAATGCCAAACCGGGTGGGCGTGGCCTCTTCCCAGGATGTGGCAATATAAATAGAAGGAGACAGATTGAAGAGTAGTGAGGCATGCATAAATTTCAAAAGTAAAATAAAATAAAAGCTAAAACCTTTCTCCTAGAGCCAGAATCAGAGTGAGATTTGTATGTTAAGGAATTGTTCACAAACTAAAAAAAGAAAACGGTTTTGTTTTCCATTTCACATCACTGTTTCCCGCGTTGCTTTCTCTTTCCTTTTAGATCAATAAACAGACCTGAAGTACGATGTACTGTCAGGGCGCTGGTTCGTAACAGCATCACATCTTCTCCAATATCAACCTATCTTTTATGTAAAGGGGTTAAGAATGTTGTCATCGGGGAAGAGGAGAAGCTCACGGCTGATATTCTTTGCTTCTCAGTCAAATGTCACACGTTGGACCCATTATGTTCAGATGAAAGATGGATGTGTGGGCTTGTGAAATGTGGCAGAGGGAAGCTGAATACAAGAGGGATGTCTAAATGGCAGCGGTGACTATACATAGGTGCAAATAGCCTTACATCATTCCAGTTGATCTATAACAAGCCCAAGGTTTCCTGGTGCTAATTAGCTAAATTAATTTATGTCATATAGGTGATTCATAACTTTAATTTTGTATATCTCCTTGCCCTTGGCACATCTTCTATGTCGTTAAAGATTCTCTAAACTCTTTATGACACATCATCGCCTTGATGTTTTGTCATGCCTCTGTAACCCCTCGGACATTTCCTTTGCATTTTAGTACTGCCATTGAGTCAATATTACACACTACAATAGCTTCCTTCTGCACAGAGTGTTCAACTCACCATAGGTTGGAGAAAACTCTCACACCCCAACAGCCATCTTCTGATTGAATTATAGGCTAAAGTAGCCTCTGTGCTTCTGTAAGCAGAGAGGAAAATCTAATGTACCACCTTCTGTCCCTCACTCACACAATGGAAAATAGAACTGGAGTGCTCCCAATTTTTGTCCAAATCATCAATGCTTCCGTGAGGAATTTGGGCCCCTAAAGAGTAAACATGTCTTTCACAGGCAAAATAACTCCCCACAACATCTGTCAAAACCTCATCTTTACTACCTAAGTAAAATATGCAAGAAGGTGAACTATAAAGGAAAATGGATAGCGTAAAAGTCCAATGCCATGCTAATCCTGCCATGTATCATTTTTCTTAAAAATGATAATTATCTTCATTTGAAACAAGAGCTAAATCATCCCTCTCCCCTGGATCTATGGCTGTTACCCCAAAACACAGCTGTGAACTCATGAGAGAAAAAATAAAGCCTACGGTTATATCTTGCAAGTTCCATAATCTTGGTCATGTTTTATACTGATTCACATGGAGTCTTTCTCCAGAAAATGACAGGTTTTCTTGTGTTTTGGAACCTATGTGAAAGTGTTAACGTGGGGCAAACCAGCGGTGAACAGAGAGGGGGGACATCTTCCCGTCTCTCTCTCGGGCTTTCTTGGTAACTAATCTCAGCTATAGGGATTATTGACAGACAAGAGTTTATTTACATTTTAATGGGGACTCTTGAAGAAAGTCTTTCAATTTAAAAAAATGATGACTAATGGTTGAAATTTTAGGAACTTTTGCTAGACATGGCTCAAATCAGAGTGACACTTATTTAATTTCTTTTGTTGTTGTTGCTGCAGTTTTTAGCTGGGGTCAGGTTTGAACCCGCCACCTCCAGGATATGGGGGCCGCGTCCTTCTCCTTGAGCCACAGGTGCTGCTCATTATTTAATTTCTAATGCAAAGAAGAAAATGTGTTAGCTAAAATTGTATATGCCTATAGGGAAACAGTGTACTCAACTAACTCCCAAGATACACATCGTATTTTGACAACTTCTGTGTCCAGCCTGCCAAAATTCCATATGTTATCAATCCACCTGGATTACTAAAAAGAAAAAAATTGTTTATTCAACTGATAAGCATGTATGGAGACTTTAACAGAAAACAAAACAGATACAGTCTTCCAGGGTATTCTAGGAATTGTCCAAAATCCAGTGGGCGAGGAGCTCAGATTTCTTGGGGAAAAATAACCAGAAAAATGCCTGATCAGGCAGGCCAGAAGGAAATGTAAGCTAATTCATCAAATAAATAATGCTGATAATGACTGAACAGCTATCCCAGATAAGGCAGGCTTATCCATAATCTCCTCCTTCTTCCTGCCATCAAGTTTTTACATATATATAAATAATTTTAAATCACATAGCAGATGCTCCTTAAGGAACAGAGTGTGTCTCATTCAATGGCAGCACTATCGGGGCTCAATCGAGATGAGATAATAATAAATAACAACACATTCAGAGCCATCAATCTGTGGCACCAACATTGGCCAAGAAAAATGATTGTAATATTTTGTTTTGGAGGCTAGCAAAAGTGTCACCTGTGAAACATCACGTATTATATCATGAAGATTAGAACCTAACGGCCTATATGTCATGTCCCCTTGTCCCACTCATCGCAGGTGGAAGCCTTGGGAATTTCACAATGTTTCTTCGTTATCCAGCCGGGATGCCGTAGGGAGTTCTCACATAATTCTCTCTTAACTTACGGGGCTCAAGGACAAGGAACTCAAACGTGTCCTTTAACATTCTTTGAAGCTTATAAAGCAACAACCGATTGGTCTTTTTTTGGAGAGAATATCTCCTTCCTGGGGAACTGGGGATGAGGCTGTCAAATGTCAAGTGTTCCCTGCTGGCAGTTTTTGCCCAGCTCTGAAACCAGGGAAGTTAAAAATCAGAGCCTCTTTCGTATGTCCAAAGTGAGCCAGCTTTTGCTGAAGCTCAAGGGTCCTGCTAGGTGGCACAGGCTGACTGTTTAAAACCTCACCCCTTCCCAGTAGAATGGCTACAGATCAGCAGAGTGGACAGACAGGAGATAGAGGATCCGGAGACAAAGGACGGTGTGGCTGTCGGGCACATGGAGCTGCCTTCATGCTTATTACCTTAACATAGTTATTACTAGTGCCTTCTACTTTCTCAGGTTTCCTAGTTTGGAAAAGAAATTACATAGTTCTCCTATAAATAGGAAAAAGGAGCAATTGACCTCATCCTATTGAAGGCAATTGCCCTTGATACATCTGCAAAATACATATTTAGGTGCAAGAGCATACTCAAAGGATCTTGCTTCCATGGCAAAATTCACCGAGTGAAGCTTGGTTTTCCATATCCATCGTGGGCAGTGGAACTTCCTCCGTCACACAGAAATACAGTAGTCACTTTGGTAAGTATCATTTGTGAGCACAAAGACCGGCCAGACCTTGGAACCTCACACATTGCTGTCCACTAGCTCCTTGAGGACAGCAACACGGGGTCTTTTGTTTATCACCGTATCTCTACTGCTCAGATTAGCATGTGACATAAGGCAAGAACTCAGTAAAGGCTTCTTGAATAAATAACTCCAGAACTCAGCACCATCCTTCATGACTCTTCAGGGGAACATGTTACCTGTGAATTTATTATCAAAGGCAGCACTTTTCACTTACGTGTTTGCCACTCTTTCATTCAAACACCCGATTGACTGTGTTGCCATTTTAACTTCAGAGAATCTAGGATCCTTTTCCTCTGATCATCCTCTTCTTGTTCTCACTGGTTTGCTTAGACACCACGAAACGTTCAAATAGCTAATTCACTGCAACAATAACGTTATGTTTGTATCAGAAAAAGCAGTTGCATAGAACTAAATATGAAGACCCTGGCGTTTCCCTTTCCTTTTGTTTAATCACTTGTTTAAACTAACACCAAGGATCTTTTCCCAGATGGGGGAGAAATCTGGTAACAAAATAAAATATGTTAGTGATGCTCATTCATTTTTATTTGCTAAGACTCAGGTTTATTATCTCTACAAATTGCAAAACTGTGACCTAAAATACTAAATGTGTTTCTTTAGAAAAAACGGAAATTCAAATCAGAACATAATTTATTTAGCTAGAGGTTGGTGTTTGCTTTTCCCTTCCTTTGCAAAAGGAGGAAAAAAAATGTTGCCCAGCTCACCTGCTATTCATGTGTTCATTCTGTGCCACACCTCCAGGGATGGTGCCTCTCAACAAGAGGAATTTTTCATTTAGAACATATTTCTGGAGTTTAAAAATGTCTGGAAGATCACGGAGGGATCTGGTATAGATCTTAACCACATGTAAGGACGGCTATTTGTCAAAACTATAGCTCAGGGTCAAGGTCAGAAGGATCTGTCTGTGTCTCCTCCCTTCTCCAGAACCCTTCACCAGGAAACACTGTGTATCTTCTTTTCTGTGGTATGGCCCCCAAAGACTGAATAGAAACCAGCAGAAGAATGTGGCTAAGTCTGGAATCAGTTTGGAATATTTAGTTCGCATGTGACAGAAACCCCACTTGAACTAAGAAAATAAGATAGATTAATGAATTCTCAGAATCTAAGGAAGAGCTGAACAGCCAAACTCCAGCAAGGGCAGAGAGGCATGACGCCTGGGAACGCTTGAGACCAGAGTGGAGACCTCAGGACACTGTCTCTGTTTCTAACGCTGCCTCTCTGCATGTGGCTTCAGCCCTTCTTTGCACCAAGAGATTTTCTCTGCATAGCAAGAAACATGACTGCTGGCATCCTCGGCTTAGGTACAAGAGCAGAGAGAGATGGTATCTTTGTCCATGTATTTGTGGAACACCTATGTGACCCAGATATGAATCCCAGCGAGTGATTGTTATATTCCCAAGTCACATGTTCACTCCTTGGGAAAATCATTATTGTTAGGGAATGAGTTACACTGGTCAGATACAGGCCTCTGTCTGTGTGTGTCTCTCTCTCACACATACACACCTGTAGATATGATTGTATATCTCAATAAACCTGATCTACAAGGAGGGCAGCCTAGAGTGAGAATAAACTGTAAGTGGAACGGAGTAGTCAGTCACATTAGCTAAGAGAGGGGGTGGTTCGGTGCATTATTGGACTGCACAGCCGCCTTGTTTTTGTCTCACTTATCAGCGTCTCCAAGTGACTTTGTGGCTGATGTTGTCAGAGGTGGTTAATGGACACAAGGAGAAATCCTGGCCGACGTGCGAACATCAGACCAGCATCTATATTGTGGAGTTCTCCCTGCAAACGTCAGACCAGCTGGTAAGAAGCAAGGGTTCACTAGGAGCGTCAGAGAGATTTTTGCTAACTTTTTTCTTACTTAAGACTTTGATAACCAGCCAATTAGTAGAAAGTTTTGGAGTCACTACAAGTTGAGTAATAGCCAGGGTTTTGAGTAATTATGAATAAATATACATAAATAAACTTAGAAAAGAATTGACCTTGAAGGAAATAATGAGAAGATGAAAAGCTTGAAGAGACCCATAGCTGGATGGACAGGAGCCAGAGGAACAGCTATAAGGATGTGCGAGGCTCCTGGGAAAGTAAGGAGTGGGCAGGCATGAGAGAAAACACGCACCCTTCACACCACATTCAAGTGGCGTGGGCAAAACTATGTATGTGTTTTCACAACAATCATTATCTCAATAAAGTGTTTTTTGTGACAGAATTCACTTCTTAGTCTGAGATGCTTGATAAGAGCAGAAACATGAAGTTCAAAAGAGAAAACTTTAAAAAACTTCTAGTGGATCTTAGTCTCCACATGCATTATCTGCAAAGAATGAAGAGACTAAGAAAGGGATTAACTACAGAAAACACAGACAGGTGCCAGGGCACCGTGAACAATGTTTTCACGATCAATTTAAAGCTAACGGAAGGATTGTTGCATGTGCTGCGGGGCCAGCTAGGATCAGGCCATGTGAGTTGGTGGTGGAAGCGGCCGCCTCCTGACTGTAATGAACTGTGGTGACGTAGCCCTGAACATGACACCACGCTGCTCAATGGTCATTCATCCATCAGTTTACGATTAAGAGAAAATCTTGACTTTCTGATTCTAATATTTGAAATCTTTGGTAAGGTTGATTCCTTTCTCGGAGGCCGCACCCGAGGTATTACATTTGAGGAACAAATTCTGCTATTCCTTTCTCATCCTAGTGGGCCAAAACCCCTACTGTGCTACCATTTCTACTTTCTTAATGTACAACATTTTCACCTGAGATTTGATAAAATTCAGAGAGTTGTAGAAATGTTCAGATGTAGAAGTATTCAAATTCCAAATAATTTAATATTAATCCTGTTTATTATAGCAGCCTAAATGATTGAGTACTGCTTAATGTCTTCAAACAAGGGCTATGAGGTAGGGCAAAGAACAAGATGATTATAATAAAATAATTGGACGTGGACTTATTGAATTGCCAGTAAGTCAGATTTCTCATAAAAATCATCTTTATCAAATGCATTATAATATATGGGTAATGCAAACCCATGATGACACATCGTCGGTGAGGACTATTACTGCAGGAGAAAGAGAAAAAACTTGGGCTTTTGAAGAAAAGATAGAAAAACCACAGCTATAATTTAAAATCTGGAAACAAAAGAATTGCAAAATATGTTAAAAGTGGAAAAACGAATATGAAACTTAGTTCTCATCAGAAATCTGAAAGAACAATGAAGCTGTAGTGTGACTAACCTTTCCTAGAAGCCTACAAGACCCCATTTAAAGATTGCGGATTTGTTTTATTCATATGAACCTTAGGGTATAACCAAAGAAAAGGATTAAAAATACCTTTTGTCCTGCCCTGGCCTCCAAATAAAAATAGTTTCACCCTACTGCCAGCATCCATAGCAATCCAGTACATTTAAAGCTGTTGTGACCTTTCCTTACACTTCTCTTCTTTAAAATTCTAACTTGCTATAATTTTAATTCAGTGTTAATTTAAGCTAACCAGATTAAATTCATTGGCATCTGAGGGGGGTAATTTTAATTAAATGTTCCAAAGAACAGAACCATTGCTGTGTGGAGATTTCTGCATGAGTCACTTGAGTCATTGTCCCTTGCACAGCAGTTGGAGAAGTGGGAATAATTGTCCTGCATTTAGAGCAACAGTTTAGAATGCTACTCACATCAGTTGAATAGAATACTGCCTTAGAGGGCACATATGAGTCAAATACAAAACAAACCCAGACTTAGGGAAGGAGAGACCATTTGAAAGGAATATTGCAAAGCAGGGGAAAGAGACCTGTGACGGAGCGATATTCTACCTCTCATGCCCGGAGCTTCTCTAGATAGGCATGAAGGAGCTTTCTTTCATGGGAGGAATAACCAAGTCTCCAGAGAGCCTTTATCTAGGAAGTGGGATGAATTCAAAGAAGGAGTGAAGAGTAACGATAAGCAGGAAGGCAGACAACGTTTCTTTTTCTGCCTCACATTGGAAGAATTACAGTTGTCTTGGGCCCCACAGCAAATACGCAAATACTATTGAAAGCTGATGAGCAAAAGCAAAGGTCTCTGCCCACTTTCCCTGATCTCACAGCTAACAAAAAGACCCAAATAATCTGCATGCGGCCTGCAGGATGCAGGTTGGACACCCGTGTCAGTCTATGCTTTGGAGGGGTCATTAATAGTGGGTATTTGTTGCCTCAAGCTGAGGGTGGATCAAAGTTCAGGGGTCTGGAAGAAGAAGAACTTAATTAAAATTTGATCAGATTAAGAGGCATTTTTTTCCCCATTGATTAGTGGGAACAAAAGAGTTTTGCTAATCTTAAATGAGGTAAAAATGGGAACTCTGGCCTTGTCTCAGGTAAACAAGGGAATACCCTTGAATGTTACCTATGTCATCTGGACAAGGGTGGGTCTGTATAGCAACCTGCTTTCTGAAACACAAGGGTATGAGAAGATTTCCTAATCATAGCTATTTTCCAAGATCATGGAGCTCAGGTAAGTTTAGTCTTGTGAGTTCACACACATGTAACAATCAGGGTTTTTCCCCCATCTTTATTATATGTGAGGCAGCAAAAATTTTACAGAAGCTTCCACTGTGCAATAGGCAGAATTCTACGATGAACCACAAGATCCCCAGCTTTTGGTGTACACCCTCAGCATAATCCCCTTCTCTTGACTATTGACAAGATAGGGAATATAATGCGATATCCTATCTGTGATAATTTTACATGAGATGGAAGAAAAGATTTTCCCAATAAAGGCTCATTATCAGTTGACTTCTCTCTAGCAGAAACATGCAGAGAGCTTACTGTTAGTTATAGGTTAACATCAGTCTTCACATTGAGCAGATCCCTATTCATTTGCTTACTTTACAGAGCCTAGACAGCATGGTACAAATACTTACATAGTGCTGGAGGAGACTAAAGTACAACTAGAGGTTTAAAAATCAAATGAATGCCTGGCTTCCCCCAGCAGCGAAGAGCTCTAACTCTGAATGGCCACCGGCCCTTTTGTACCATCAAATTTATTTCTCCAAATGCCAAATAAGATTACATTCTCTCTTGCGTTTTAAAAAAAATAATAATAATTGAGATAGGTTTTGAAGCTTTTGAGCATGGACTGTCCCCAAATGGGAAATACCGGGGACTGTGTGGGGCACAGCTGGCTGAGTGTACTTCTTTATAACTTTCCTGCAGGCTCTGATCTCTAGGCAAATTTTGAACTTTTCTCTGCCTACAAACTAGAAACAGTAATACTAACCCTTCATGAGTTTATAAAGAATAAATGAGATAGTCTATTTCCATGGACAACATTTATAGTGGTTAACTAGCATCAATATCTGCTAGTTATGATAAAGAAGATTTAACCATTTTTAATTTTGCTTTTGTGGTTTGTTTTAAATTTTCTCCCCTGATATGAATAGACCATTAGATAAAATTCTTAAAGTTTTTTGTGGCTTTGCTGGTAGTAGTGTTAGCTGGTTAGTTTTGGAATCTGTTTTATTTTACTTTTTTGCTTTCATTTTTGTTTTTTAACTCCAGTAGAGGTGTAAATAAAAGATTTTAGAGAGTTAGAGGTTTAGTTTTTAAATCATTTCACAATAAAATGCTAATTTTTTTAAGGAAAAAGAGAATATTCTCTGTTTAGGAAATAATGAAACAATAAATGAATTTTTCAGGATGGTAAAGAGACGTTATTCGGAGGTAGAGAATAGAACAAGTCATATTAGGACGGAATAGATTTGAATATATTTAAAAGTCTTGGCTATTAAGGCAAAGTAGACATAATTGCTCTTATAACTGCAATTTTAAATGACTTAAAAGTACAAAACTAAAGCAATAAAATTTGAAGGCATTTCTTTTTCCATAAAGACCAGGTAAGAAAAATATTCATCCTTAATTTCTATTTAGTTTGCTAATCATACTGCTTTTTTTTTCCTCCCTACGAGTCAGTAGTCAAGAAAAGACTTCCCAAATGAATTTCAATTTACTTTTCATTAGCTATATTAGCTTTGATGTTCAATTAAAAATTATCTGTCTATTCAAATTTTCAAATGAACATAGGAGTAATTACATCAAGGCAAAATTTTAGAAAATCCTTTGGATTCTGCATTTCCGTATGAAATAATAGCTGCCACCAGCTGGTTCTTGCTTAGCTTCCAAACTAAAGCCTAGCAAATTCTTCTAATTGAAAAACATCAACAATGACATTGCCTTAATGAATCAGATAATTTAAATAAATTCAAGACTTTGCAGATTAGAAGTGGTCATCATAATGTAAGTAATTTGGGTATCCAGATATGTGAGAGGAGAAAACCACAGAGGAACAGGAAGGAAGGAAGAGAGGGAGGAAAGGAGGGAGGAAGGGAGGGAGGAAGGAAGGAAAGGAGGGAGGGACAGAGGGAGGGAGGGAGGAATTCCTCAGGAATTCTCCTATTTTACCTATTCAACCCCTTACTTCTCCTAATGATAAAATCTCTTCAAGGCCTAACCCGAAGGAGCCCTTGTGAGATATTTACTTGCGTTAAGAACAAATCTAGTGATGTGCTACATTTTTGATTATGTTATGTTATATTATAACCTACAGAAATTTTTTTGGCTATGTTGTCACACATTTGGATATGCTACAATCTATGATATTCTTCCCACCTCCTATCCAAGCATGCCACTCTAGTAGTTTTTTGCTACATGAGAGATATGGGTATAGACAGTCAGAATAATTTACTGGGGTGACATCACCCGGATAACAACTTACAATGCCTGGGTTTATTGTCTATTCAGGCACCTTTAGGTATTATTATGCAATTTCAAAGTCATTTATAATTAAGGTTGAAGTTCTTGTGGAAATGATTCATCATCTTACTAACCTGGACTTCTGTTTTATTTTTTCTTTTCTCTTACTTGCTTTTCCTCAATGGAGTTCTTCATTTTCTACCTATCTATATTTTATGACACTCCCCACTGCTATAAACTACTGTTCCTAGTTCATTTTTCAGCTGTTCCATTAATTTGATGTTTACTCCTTATTCAGATATCCTAATAAAAATGCTAATTCTGAGTCTATGTAGTAGTGACTGCTGAGGCACCCTCCCAAGCTCTCCTTACCTCCTCCAACTGAACCTGCTCACAGGTATTATCAGGATGGGCACATCATTCTGATTGCAACGATTCTTCTTCAAGTCTGCTAACCCCAATTTGGGAGATAAATCCAGTTCTCAAAGTACTCTATCAATTATCCTAGCAAACCTCGGATGCAGAGCCATTTGCTTATTTACTAATATAATATTAATGGAAAAGAAAAATGTTGAAGATAAAATCCAATTTATTCTTACCTATCTTCATAATACAAGAACACTTCATAAATTGTTCCTATATGTATAAATTTTTGTGGAATTATCTCTTCTAATATTAATAACTTTGTATGTTTGCCTATCTTTCTTGAAGCTGCAAATAACAACTCTGTATTGCCTGGAATTCTTGTCTTTTATAATCTCTAAAACTGATTCACAAAATGTGTTAAAACATGCACCTGATGCTTTGACTCTATTTTAGTATTTGTGAGCATTCTTTTTATTTTCCTAAAAGATATTTCAACAAATTCTTTCATATTTTAAAATAACAATTTTTTTTGCTAATTAACTGAATGAGAACAACCCACTGACTTTTTAAACATCTCCATGTTCACTACCACACAGACCTCATCTTATTTATTAGAAAGCTTTTTCTTTACAATTTTATGTTAGTCATCTGGATATTATTTTATGCACTATTTTTTTTAAAAAATGTGGTCTATTTTGGCATAATATATAGATCTTGAAAAACCAATTCACTGTTTAAATAAAACTCTTGGATTGTTGAAATCAGAGTGTTTCTTCTTTCTTACGATGTTCAGAACCACTGCATCATTTTTTCCAACTCCTTTCTTCTTTCCTCGTTGTTACCCAGAGACAAACAACTCTTTTCTATTCCCACAGATCGGCTGATAATCTCTCTCCAAATGTCAGTTTTAGTTCACTCAGCTTTAGTCCACATTGTATCAACTCTATGAATGCAGCTTAATCTTTCAGATTGTGCTGCCATAAACAATATGGTGTTGTCCAACCCACAGCTACAGTAAAAGTAGTTCTGACACCAGAAATTCAAAGGAAGCTCTAGTTTTCCCACAAAACTTTGTCTCCTCCTACCTAAGTTGTGAGGTCATGATTCTGATTCACTCCCTGTCAACTCATTTTGCAAAAATTCCAGTTACTACAGATTAGTTAAATAGCACCATCCCCTTAACACCACCATTTAAATCTCCGTTACCAGGGCATATTAACTATGAGTAATTATGTAAAATACTTCACTGCTAGACTTTCACTCCACAAATCACTAGGTGAATAACAAAAGTGTAATCATAACCTGTGTATAATTACAACACTTTTATCAATGTCTGCCTGTGGTTGGTCACTATATAAACATTCTTCAGTTTCACACACAGCACAATGGGTGCTTGTGTTGCTTCCTTGTCTCTCAGTTTTCCACGTGACATTTAACAAAAACAGATCATCAAAAGAGGGAATAGGGCAACAAGACTATTAACACTGGGAGAGAACTTACACTCAAATGTAAATGGAATTATCTCTGACTGTGGGAAACACCCTGCAACCATTAGGAGAGAGAGAGAAAGAGAAAGAGAAAGAAGTGTAGTCAACCCAGACTCAAGATTATCTTAAACGTTCCAGAGTTCAGAATTAAAGCTATGACATTTTCTTAGACCACAGAGCCAAGAGCAAATCAGACAGCAAAAGGAATGGTTCTCTTAACCCTGCTGCCCTGCCGCCAAGACTGCACAGTGCTGCATGGGGAGAATTCTCCTGGACTCGTGGTTTCTATAATGGAAAAAGTGAGTTTGGAGGCAGATGTTTGGCTCCTCATCATTCTGCCACCCTTCACAGGAAGCTCACTCTCATCTTATCTCACAAGAAGCATTGTGGATGTTTGCAGGACTAGCAAACTCGGGGTCAATCAAAAGCAAAGAATAGAGCTAAGGCTCATAGCAAGCAACATGTGAACCTTGGTGCCAGCTGCAGCTGATGTAAGCTTATGTCACACTTTACTGTTAAAATGGCCTCAGTGGTTATGGACTTAGAGACTCAGATTTCTAGGACTATCTACTGTAGAAGCACACTCACAGACAAATCCAGATGCAAAAGAACTGGAATAAATTCCTACATATTCAACGCACAGACATCTGTTCATAACCACAGGTTCAAGAACAATCAGGGTGGCTCGGCGCCTATAGCTCAACCGGCTAAGGCACCAGCCACATACACCTAAGGTGGCGGGTTCAAATCCCCAGCCCGGACCCGCCAAACAACAATGACGGCCGCAACCAAAAAATAGCCGGGCGTTGTGGCCGGTGCCTGTGGTCCCAGCTACTTGGGAGGCGGAGGCAAGAGACTCGCTTGAGCCCAGGAGTTGGAGGTTGCTGTGAGTTGTAATGCCACGGCACTCTATCCAGGGGGACAGCTTGAGGTTCTGTCTCAAAAAAAGAAAAAAAAAGAACAGTCAGGGAAACATGACTTCAAACAAAATAAAGTGCCAGTGATTGACCTTAAAGAGACAGAGATGCATGAGCTCCCTGCCAAATAATTCAAAATAACTGTTTTTAAGAAACTCAGCAAATTTCAAAAAAATATAGAGAAATAATGCAGAAATTTGTCAGAGGAATTTAACAGAAAATTTAAAAAATGAAATGGAAATCCTGGAGTTGAAAAATAAAATGAATATAATGAAAAAGAAAATATATTGCATCAATAGCAGAATTGATTAAGCAAAAGAAAAAATCAGTATACTTTGAGGACAGGATATTTGAAAATACGGTCAGATGCAAAAGAAAAAAGAATAAAAAGGAACAAAGAAATCTTACTGGGTTTGTGGGTCAATGCCAAAAGAGCGAATTTTTAGGTCTTTGAAATTCAAGAAAAAGTGAAAAAAGACAAAAAGGTAGAAAGCATATTTAAAGAAATAATAACAAAATTTTTTTGTAGAAAAAATAATTATGTAGAAAGGTATAATTATGCAGGTACAGAAATGTGCAAGGCTACCCATAAAATTCAATCCAAATAAGACTACCCTAAAACATATTATAATCCAACTCTCAAAAGTCGAAGACAAAGAGAAGATCTTGAAAGCAGTAAGAGAAAAGCAAATAACACACAGGGGAATTTCAATATACCTGCTGGCAGTTTTCTCAGAAGAACCATATGGATCAAGAGGATGTAGGATAATATATTCAAAATCCTGAAGGAAAAAAAAACTGCTGATCAAGAGTATCATACACAGCAAAGCTATCTTTCAGAAATGAAGAAAGGAGAAAAGCTTTCCCAAACAAAAGCTAAGGGAGTTCCTCACCCATCTTATAAGAAGAAATGCTAAAGGAATTTCTTCAAGTTGTAGAAAAGGAGTTGAATATAAAGAGTAATAGGAAAATTACTGAAGATATAAACCCACCTATAAAAATAAGTTCATGGTCCAACTTAGAACACATTAATGCTGTAATTATGGCACGTAAACCATGGATACCTTCATTATAGAGATTAAAATACAAAACTATTAAAAATAATAACTATAATTATTGGTCAAGGAATACGTAATAAAAGAAGTTGTAAATTGCAACATCAAAAATTCAAAATGTGAAGGAGAGTGGAGTTAAAGTGTAGAGGCCTTTTGTGTGTGATCAAAGCTGTCAGTTTAAAACAACCTATTATAAATATAAGATGTATTTGGTAAGTTTCTGTAATCCCAAAGCCAAACGCTATCACAGATACACAAAAAATAAAAACAAAATCAAGGAATCAAAGCATACTACTAGAAAAAATAGCTTAACTGCGAATGAAGATAGCAGGAGAGGGAAAAAAATTAAGAATCAACAAAGAACTAGAAAACAATTAACAAAATGGCAGTGTATATCTTTACCTATCAACAATTACCTTAAATCCAAATTGATTAAATTCTCTAATTAAAAGCCATAAAATAGCTGAATGGATGTAAGAAAAAAACAAGACAGAGACACAAGCGTGTCTTATTTCACTGCATTTTGCTTGATTGTGTTTTGAAGATACTGCATTTCTTGCAAATTGAGGGTTTGTAGCAAGCTTCAGTTATGCAAGTCTACTGGCAGCATTTTTCCAAAAGCACATGTTCACTTCATGTTTCTGTGTTATATTTTTATAATTCTCTCAATATTTCAAACATTTTCATTATTATTATATCTGCTATGGTGATAGGTAATAAGTGCTCTTTGATGTTATTAGTATAATTGTTTTTGGGCACCATGAACTATGCCCATGTAAAATGGTGAGCTTAATCAACAAATGTCGTGTGTTTTGACACTCACTAATCAGCCATTCCCCCATTTCTCTCATCTCTTTGGGCTTCCCTATTCCTGAAACACAACAATATAGAAATCAGGCCAGTTAATAATCATACAATGGCTCCAATATTCAAGTGAAAGGAAAAGTCACAAGTCTCTAATGTTATTTCAAAAATTAAAAATGAATAAGACATGTGAGAAAAGCATGTCGAAGGCCAAGATAGGCTGTAACCTGGGCCTCTTATTCCAGTTAGCAAAATTGTGAATGCAATGGAAAAGCATTTGACTAAAAATTAAAGAGGCTCCTGCAGTGAACACATGAATGATAAGAAAGCAAAATGTCTGTTGTGGATATGGGGATAACTTGAGTGGTCTGGATAGAAAATCAAACCAGCCACAACATTCCCTTAAACCAAAGCCAAATCCAGAGCAAGGCCCTAAATCTCTTCAAGTCTCTGAAGGCTGAGAAAAGTGAGGAAGCTGCACATGACAATTTGAAGCTAGTAGAGAGGTGATTCATGTGGTTTAGGGAAAGAAACCATCTCTATAACATAAAAGTGCAAGGCAAAGCAGCAAATGTTGATGTAGGGGCTACAGCAAGTTCTCCAGAAGATTGAGCTAAGGGAATTGTTAAAGGTCACTGCACTAAACAGATTTTCAATGTAGATTTTAAACAATCTTTTATTGGAAGAAGTTACAATTAGGACTTTCATAGCCACAGAGGAGAGTCAATGCCTGATTTTGGTTTCCATGGACAGGCTGACAAGGAGGTTATTATAAAATTACAATGGAATCAATTCAGCAAGAGGAAATACCAATTATAAATATATATCAACATCAGAGCACCTATATATATGAAGCAAATAATAACAGGTATAAAGAGAAAGGTAGAATAGTAGTTGGCGACTTAAACACCCCCACATTCAGCAATGGATAAATCACCCAGACAGAAAATCAACAAAAAGGTCAGATTTTAAACTGCATTCCAGATCTAAGAAACATCCAGACATTTAGACAACATTTCATCCAGCAGGTACAGAATACACATAGAACTTTATTCAGGACAGATCATATGATAGGCCACAAAATAAGTCTTAACAAATTAAAGGTCAAGATCATCTTAAGTATCTTTTTAAATCACAATATCGATCTGGAAATCAATAAGAGGAACAATATCAGAAATTTTATAACCACACGAAAATTAACATGCTGCTAAACAGTCAATTGGTTAATGAAAAGAGAAATTTGAAATCTTCTTGAGACAAATGAAAATAAGGACACAAAATACCAATACCTATGTGATGCAAAAAAAGCAGTTCTAAAATAAAGATTTTTGGCAATAAACACCTACATTTAAAAAAGAAGAAAAATTTAATAAGCAACCTAATGTTGCACCTTAAGAAATTAGAAAAAGAGATAAACTAACCCCCAACTAGTAGAAGGACAGAAATAATAAAGATATGAGCAGAAAAAAAATAGGGACCAAAAAGAGACTATTCTAAATAATCAACAACTGAATAGACACTTCAACAGGTAAATGAAAAACGTTCATGACTAATCATCATAGAAATGCAAATCAAAATCACAAGGAAATATCCACTCACAACTGTTGGAATTGCTATTATCAAAAAGTCAAAAGATACCAAATATTCACAAGGATGTGGAAAGAAGTGAACTCTTATGCACTGCTGGTGAGAATGTAAATTGGTATAGTCACTATGGAGAACAGTATGGAGATTCCACCAAAAATTAAAAATAGAACTACCACTTAAGCCAGAAGTCCCACTACTGCGTATATATCCAAAGGAAATGAAATCTGTACACTGATAAGTTATCTACATTCACAGGCTTATTACAGCAATTCACAATAGCTGATTCCAAGATACGGCATCAAGCTAAGTGTCTATCAGTGAATAAATGGATAAAAGAAATGTGGTTTGTATTATTACATGCACAATGGAATACTATTCAGCTATTAAAAAAAGAATGGAATCCTGTCATTTGTGATGACTTTGTTGAACCTGCAGTACCTTATACTATGTGAAATAAGGCAGGAAAGAAATATAAATATCGCACCATCTCGCTTATATAGAGAACCCAAAAAATTTGACTTCATAAAACTAAAACAGTCTGGCCTGGCACCTGTGACTCAAGTGGCTAAGGCGCCAGCCACATACACCTAAGGTGACAAGTTTGAATCCAGCCCAGCCCGCCAAACAACAATGATGCCTGCAACCAAAAAATAGCCAGGCGTTGTGGCAGGCACCTGTGGTCCCAGCTACTTGGGAGGTGGAGGCAGGAGACTCACTTAAGCCCAGAAGTTGGAGGTTGCTGTGAGCTGTGATGCCACAGCACTCTACCCAGGGGGACAGCTTGAGGCTCTGTCTCAAAAAAAAAAAACTAAAAGAGTCAAATAGTTTTTACCAGTGGCTGAGGTGGTCAAGAGGGAGACGGAGGTGGGGAGAGGCTGTGCAAAAGATGATGATTAGATAGACAAAATAATTTTTTAAGAGATGTATTGTACATCAGGGTAATTATATTAAGGATGATATATTTTATCCTTGGAAAATGCAAAGAAAGCAGATGCTAAGTGCTCTCACCACAAAAATAACAACTATTTGAAATAATGCATTTTAATAGGTTAGAATTAACCGTTTCACAAAATATATATACTTCAAAACATCCCACTGTACATGTTTAAAACATACAATGTTATCTAACAATTATATACAAATTTAAAAGAAAAAAACACAGTGAAGATAAAACTATGAACAGACGTGAGAGAAGTGGTCATGATGAAAATGAAAACGGTGTCTCAGAGGACGTCATGCTCTCAAATGCTTCTTATTACAGAATTCTAGTTGACATTTTACAACCTCAAGGGAGTAAAGGACAAAGTGCGGAAAGTCAAAACAAACAAGTTCCTCAGGAAAAGAGTATGACAATTGTCCAAAACATGGAAAGACGGTCACCTTGTATTATGGTATATGATGACAATAAACCAAGCACTATTCAAGCTACACTTCATAAGATTTTATAAGGAAATAAAACAATTTAATTATTAATGTTCCTAATATTTTAAATAGCAGTGTACTGATCAAATATTAGTTTCATTATTATTGTTAAATCCTATAAACTTAACACCAACAATACAGTATTGTCTTTAATATTTTAACAACAACGTAGAGTAGTCAAGGCATTATTGTAAATTTTCCCATTTTTGTTACACTTTATTTGCACAGTTTTAGCACATATAACCATTTAATGTTCCCACACTACTGTGTAAATCAAGGAATGCCTGAAGTAACAATTAAAAAAAAATTAAAACACCAATGGCTTACGGGGCTTGTTGTTATCCATTAGAGGGTTATTTACAAACTATGAAGAAAGGAAAAAGGTTTACTCATGCACTGAGCTTTTATCACAGTGTCCCTATAAATATTCAATTTTAATATTTCAGCACAAAATAACCTATTCCCATTTGAATTCCCCATACTTCCCCCCAGAATCTTAATTGAAAAGCTATGCAGTTTCTGATTTTGTCCTTCCTGCACAGAACTCAAGTAGCTTGCACTTCTGGTAACAAAGTTGTGTATTGTTCTCACATGAGTACAGATGTCTACATCACCCAGGAAACCAGAGATGCAATTCTAAAAGGAGCACTCCAGGGCGGGCTTACAAGGACTGAGTTCCATTGGAAGCTGGTGCTGAATTGTGCCAAGAGAACTCTATGTGCACATTTTGAGCCTAACCATGGCCATGGAAAGATCTGAAGAGCTTTGGTCAATTTGAGAGGAAAAAGAGCTCAGAGGGAATTAATGGATCTCTTTCTCAAATTTGCAGATTTTCTAAATTAAGTTTGCCACTCCAAGTATGAACACAGATTGTCTCTTGTTTATTCAGAGACTTACAATGGCCCCAAAACAAGTGATCGCCAAAGGGACAGAGTGACAAGGACAGAACAAGAAGTCTTCATCTTACAATATTTTATATTCCAAAAGATGTTATTTGGAACCCCAAATACATGTTCTTCTACATTTAGTGTTATACACTGAAGATGGGCCAGCCCACAAAAACCTATCTAATCCATGGGAAAACTTAGCTACAGTGCTAATCATTACATAGTGCAACCCTTCATTTTGCTAAATATTTATTTATTCAACAAGCTCAAAACAGAAATTGTAGCCAGAACACTGGTGGTGTATGAAAAATCTATAGAAAGTGTCTTTTATCATTTTGATTAGAAAAGCCAGATAAATAATAAGTAATATCACTTAAATTTCTACTGCCCAAAGGTAACTATGTTTAATATTTTTAAATTTTATTTTGTATAGTATTGAATTGCATTGTATTGTACTTTGAGACAAGATCTCACACTGTTGCCCAGGCTAGAGTACAGTGGCATCATCATAGTTCACTGAAAACTTAATGCATATTATCCAAGACTTGTTTCTATATATATTATATGTATTTCCATGTGTGTATGTATGAGTGTGTGCCATGCTATTTTTTAACAAAACTATAACTATTCTATGTAATTTTTCTTTACTTATATGATAGATATCATAGCAAGAAAATATATTTGCACTGTGATGACCCAGACCCCTTGATTCCCCTCTAAGACCAGTGGGAAACAAGCCCCCTACCCTTAAAGGAGAAACTTCTGAGCTCTCTAGTCCCAGCCCCCATAAGAGAGGAAAGATAAGATTCTAAGAGGAGGCCTAAAGAAAAGGAAGTACCCAGGGAGGGGTCCCTTGGTCAAAAGTCCTGAGTTCTTTGGAAACTTTCTCAACTTATGTTGAACTATGTGACCCCCATCTTGTGATCCACAAATTATCGTACCTTATGACCCATGAGGTAATTGATACCCCTGTTTTGAACTTCGCAACCCCCAATGTAATTTGGGGGGTTACTTATATGAGCAAAGTCAGCATGTACCCCCATCATTGCCTTATGACTCTTGAGTTATGCTGAGTTGTTATGAGCTAACGCATGTACCCTTACCTTGTGACCCCTGAGCTGTGTGGAGCTGTGCTAACTGCAATGAGTTGGCCTCTATACAAGCTTGCTTGCTTCAGCAAAGATTACAGTATATAAACCTTTTGAAGTTGCCATTCACTGCTGCTTGTTGGCCCCAACAGTCCCCTGTAGGTGCACCTGCAGTTGTATTAAATTTCTAATAAATTTGTATTGATTATTGCATCAGAAGTAGGGTCCTACTTTCTCTCAGCTACACAAGAGTCACAACAGCACTATAACTGTTAATGGCTTTATTCATTATACAGTGGGCCATGAAGTTCATGTGCAATTTAAAATAGTGTGCAATTTAGAATTGCACATGAATTTGATGGCCACTCTGAATAAATAAATCACAACTTGTAAATCAATCTTTATTTTTGGTATTACTGTGAGGTGAATGCAGTGTCCCTCCAAAATTCATACGTTGAAATTGTAACTCCCAAAGGATGGTGCTGGGAGAATAGGGACCAAAGACCTCATTCTTGGCAAAGGAAAGCACCCCCAGAAAAAGAGAAAAACTGCAAAGTAAACTGAGTGAGTCAGAACAAAGAAAAGTCAGCTACTTTACATTTATGCCAGCTATTGCTAGCAAGCTTCTTGCCTTTTCTGAAATTCTAGCCTGTTGGGGATATAGCTTACAAACACCTGCTGGGTCTGTGAGCACTCTTGGGAGAGTAATGGCCATAGAAGAGATTATGGCAAGTCTTCAAAAAGATACATCTTCTAGGGTGTTTCCTGCCCATTAAACAGGCAAAGCAGATACCCATTGTGGAGATTTGCATTTGCCTGGGGCAGAGACCAAGGGAGTAGCTGGAGCTCTGAAATATGGGCAGAAGAGCTTATATCCCTATCACAGAGGAAAATCCTCTGTAGTGGTGATGGGAGGAAAATCCCTCTCTCCCATCGGTCCCTCAGAGGAGATTAATGCTGGTGACATTTTACTGCACAGAGAACTAGAGAACCTTAACACCTCCCTAGAAATCTGTGTGTGTGACCTAAAGCAGGAGGCCGTCCCAATCCAAGGTTCAGATTTCAGATTACTGAAGGCTACCCTTAAAGTTAGTAATAATAACAATAGGAGTTGATATGATCAATCTGAGAAACTGCTGGTATCTTTGTTCCCTCCCTCATCTTTCCCTCTGGGCAAATAGACATCAATAATAGCAGAGTGGAGCAAACACTGGGGCCACTGCTGGAATCCCACAATGGGCAATGGATCCCTGAGCTCCCACTTTTAATTCTACTCTGTCTCTTGTCTTTCTTTACCATCACTTCTAACTCTGTATTTCCTCAGTCAATTGCGGCCAGTTTCCACAGGTCTCAGTGGATACTGCTCTCTGGGCAGGACCCCAACAGATGGTATTAAGAGGAGATCCCTTTGGAAAGCAATTAAACTTAGAGTCCTGTGATTGTAATTAGTATCCTTATGAAAGAGACCTCGAGAGAAGCCTGAGCCCTTCGACCATGCAAGGACAGAGCACGAAGGCATCCTCTATTAGAAAGTGTGACCTCACCAGACACTGAATCTTCTGATACCTCCTCAATCTTGGAATTCCCAGACTCCAGAACTGAGAGAAATAAATTTCTTTTGTGTACACAAGCCACCCAGGTTATAGTGTGATCTTTTGTTCAGCTGTCTGAATTCACTAAGATAGGTATTTGGAAGGTTTCCTCTTTTTTGTATTAGAAGTATACATAAATGCATATCATTGAATATCTATGCTCAAAAAATTGTTTCCTTTGGATACATTTCTAACATTAAAATGTTAAAGAGAATTCTATATTTAATGTTTCAATATATATCTTCACAAAATGCCTTTTAGAAAAGTTGTCCTATTTCACATTCCGACCTCATTGTATGCTTGCCCAATTCCCCACATCACCATCAACTTACCTTTTAAATATAATAACCTTGCTAATCTGATAGATAAATAATGACATCTCGTTTGTTTTCAGACTCAACATTGAGACTGAACATTGACTCCATGTTTCTTAGTCATTTGTATTTCTTTATCTGCAAATTGTTTATCCCATCCTCGGCCTGTTTTTATATTAAAACTTTGACTTTTTTATTAATTGATGATATGTATTTATACTAAAATAAATAGCATATTTATTCTACAAATGCTATTCCTGTTTCAAAATTGGTATTTTAAGTTGGGGGAGTATTATTTTTATAATACTTTTTTTTCATAAAGTCTTTACTTCTTTAAAAAAATAACTTTCAGTTTGGGGAGGTATCTCCATATTATTTTCCACAGAGGCTGTACTTGTTTGCAGCCCCACCAATAATGTATAAGAGACCCTTCCTTTCTGCATCCACACCAGCATCTCTTGTCTTGGGACTTTTTGATAAATGCCATTCTCACCGGTGATAGGTGATATCTCCTTGTGATTTTTATTTGCAGTTCTCTGATGATTAGAGGTGTTGAGCATTTTTTCATATGTTTATTAGCCATTAGTCTATCTTCTTTTGAAAGATTTCTTCTGTTCATGCCTTTGCCATTTTTTTATGAAGGTTTTTTGTTTTTGCTGATTTGAGTGCTTTATAGATTATAGCCATCAGCCCTTTAGTGGATATGTAGTGTGCAAATCTTTTCTTCCATTCTGTAGGTTGTCTCTTTACTCTCCTGATTATTTCCTTGGCTGTGCAGAAGCTTTTTCACCTACTATTGGATCTAACAATCCTGTTATTGGTGTTTATCCAAAGGGGGAAAAATCATTTTATCAAAAAGACATGTGCGCTCAAGTGTTTATTACAGCACAATCACAAAGATGTGGAATCAACCCAAGTGCCCATCAATACATGAGTAGAATAATAAAATGTGGTGTATGTGTACATGGAGCACTGCTCATAAGAAAAGGGTGGCCTGATACCTTTTGTAACAACCTAGATGGAACTGTTGACCATTCTTACTGAAAAACAAATACGACATGTGCTCATTATTTAATTGGAACTAACTTATCAATACTCATGTGCGCATTTGGTAGTAAAACTCAATAGTAACTAAGCAGATGCAAATGCTTAGGTACTGCAAGAGTAAATTTACACCTAACGGGTACCATGCATGCTATCTGTAAATGTGTAATGCACATTAAATGTGCTGTGTATAAATGTGTAATGTGCACATTTATAATTTGACTCATACTGTACAAAAGCAACTGTGTAACCAAAACATTTGTACCCTGTAAAATTCTGAAATTTAAAAATAAATAAATAAAATATTATGATACTATAAATTCATAGTTTCCTTTGCATAGGAAAGGTCACCATCACGTGTTGACCACTTTTCTGTTTATTTTTCCATTTCTACTACAGTATTATGCAATTGAGATTAATTTAAAAGGAATGCATTATGGCATCTACTGTAAATGATGCATTTAGAAACAATCATGAGAAATCTCCATGCTAACTGTGCCTTATTAGTGACCTTTTCATTTATTTCCACTAAAACTTGTCACATTTTAGAAATAAGCCATACTTATACATCAATAAACACTCGATTGAAAAATCTAAATCCTTCCTATCATTTATCAGAAATGCATTCCTGATAAAATCTTACCGTTAATATGTAATAATTTGTAAAAGCATAAACTGTTTAGAATTTTTTGATCAGTGATTCTTTGTTTAACATTAGATGTTATAAGGTAATCTAAATAAAAAGAACTTTTTAACACTTAGAGCTTTATAGTTACCTACAATAAAGGAATTTTCAAACACACACACACAAATAATTTTTACATTTGGTACTGTATCGAGAATGACCTTCTTCAACTGAAGATAATATAAATATTACCTATATTTTTGTGTACCATTTTCATGTTTTTGTTTTAAATATTTTATAATAGTATTTTATGTTTTTACAGGAAAATTTCACGTTTTTACATTTAAGTCTTATATTCTCATACAATATGTCAGGTAGAAGTCTAATGTTATTTTTCTTTTCAAATAATTAAAAAGTTGTTCCTGTACTATTTATTAATGCCACAAAATTAATTCTTGGTTTCAGATATTGTATTTTTTTTAGTTTTGGACATTCCATTTTGTAGACTTTCTATATCTCCCCTAAATTCCCCAATTTCTTCCCATTATTTCCATCATTTTTTAGTTGATTCATTAACATATTACTCATAGCTATCTTAAACTTCTTATCTACTAATTTTGTTATCTGGGTGATTCTGTTTCTAAGAACCATATTTTGTCTTGGCTAAGAGCCACACTTTTCTGTTTCTTTCTATGTCTGAATTTCCTTATTGTACACCAGATTTTATAGATGATACATGGTAGAGCTTTTTAAACCATCATTATTTTGAGGGGTTTTGGTTTGTGTTTTTCTCTTAAATGCAACTGAATCTGGTATTACTTAATACAATATCTTTTCAGGGGTTGTTACTAAACTATTCCATCCTATTGATTTGTTTGCCCTTTTGGCTTCTAGTATAAAACTCTTTCTCTGAAGAATTTTGTGTTCCTGCAGACAATTAAATTACTGGAGAATCACTTTGGTAGTGTGGAGGTGTGCTTTCAGGCTTTGTTAAAATGGGCCCATTTCCGTTTGCCCTTATATGCTAGACTAAGGCCCTCTAGTTCCATAGTCTTGTATTTAAGGGTTCCATCAAAGTGTTCCATTGGAAGTCTGAGGGTGCTGTCCAAATACCATTAAGTTGGTGAGAATCAAACCCCCAGCTCCATATTCCCAGCATCAGGTAGCTCCCAAGTGGTAGTGTCCTTGTTAAATTTTCCAGCTGTTGTTTTCCCATTTTTCTGAGGGTGCCTTGGAGACTCGCTCAACACCTGTCCAGTTCTGGACTCAGCCAAGGATGTGAAGAGTTTCTGCACAGAGTTTGGAGCTCCCCCTTGTGTCCCTCTCTTTTCTGGGATCTCTCACCCTGAGTTTCTAGCAACGTGGCCACACCTAGCAGTAAGGAAGCATGGGGTGCTCTTTACTCCAGGGGCCATATGTTCGGGTAACTAGGGGTCACCTTTAAATTTTAATTATATGTTAAAATGCATTTCTCTATTGAGATCAAAAATATTTAGTACATCCACATGGAAAGTGGAAGAGTTATATACTTTTACTTCTTTTGCCCATCTCCAAGGTATTGTTAAGATAATGTCTTAAAAAAAAAATGCAGGTCAGCACCTGTGGCTCAAAGGAGTAGGGCACAGGACCCATATGCTGCAGGTGGTGGGTTCAAACCCAGCCCTGCCCAAAACTGCAAAAAAAAAAAAAAGTTCCTTTTATATTCTTTTTTATTTTTAACATTTAAATTAAGCTCTGTTAACTGCATGTTAACCCACATGTTTCCCATTTCTAATTTTTAATATTCTTTGTGTAATAATTTCAGGAAAGCTAAGAAGATACAACACTTTACTTCTCTGCAGATGTCTCTCTGTTGCTCCTGCAATGAACAATAGCCTCTCATGGAACACAGGCCTTTCTGCCATAACTCTGTTGACATTCCTTCCTTGTCTTCTAGCTTTTGGTATTATAAAAGAATGACAGCTAATATTTTTGTCTTTTACGACTTTTTCTGAATGGATACTCAAAAGATTTCCCCTTTTAGTCTAAAATTTGATTTACTAAAATACGCCTCTTTTCATTATCTCTCTGTGGCATTTTATGGCTCTTTTTCTTATGAAGACCACATTTTTAAAAACTTTTGGAAATAATCTTTCATAGTATTTTTTAATTTTAAAAATTTCTTTTGACTTACTTTTTTTTCATTTGTGGCAATGTTTTCCAATGTTGTCACATCATTAAACATTTAATGTGCTTATTCAGAAAAATGAATATACCTAAATTCAATTCTACACATATTGATCTAGCATCTCTAGGGAGGAAGGGAAGGGAGTAGAATAGTAAACCAGCATCCAGATGGATATCACATTCGTCCATTTCAGAAAAAGTTTCATGTATTCACTTTTATGCATACACTTGAGTTTCTGGATCTATCCTCTCTGTTGTTTATGCCATATTCCTTGGAATAACCACTTATTTTCTCCCTCTACATTTTCTAATAATTCCTTGTAATCATGGGTAACTTGAAATAAATCTTTTCTAATTTCCAATTCCTCTATTTACATAAATGCAAGATCACCTTGCATCTTGTTGAATGAAAATATTTTTGTTTTTTTAATTGTAATTTTAAGTAAGTTCCATACCAGCCATTTGGTCTGACTTGTCTCCATTTTGGGGGGGGGGGGTTTAAAAGTTTTTTTTAATTTTTTTTTTACAAATACACGTACTCATCAGGTTTCTACTTTTGCCTTTACAAAATTAAACAGGCTTAAAATTTAATAACAATTTAATAAATTTATTAATATTAATATTAAATATTAATATTAAATATTAATATTAAATATAAATATTAATATTAAATATTAAATAAATAAATTTAATAAAATTTAATAACAATGTTTAAGATAAAGACTAGAAACAAAAAACACGTAAAGAATGAACAAAGATAAATACGCTCAGAAAAGAAATCAGACAACTGTTGCATTGAAATATTAAACAATAATAATAATGCAAAGAGTGTAACATTCACATTGTCAAATAAGAGTATGCTTATTATAGAATGCTTTGACTCTGAGGTTCAGTATGGAGTCATCAGTCAACTTCCCATTTTTTTTTCCCAAAGTCTCAAAAAATAGATAACCAATATTTACATAAATAAAAGTAAAAGATAACTTCAAAAAAAAAGATCATGCCAAATTTTATAGACAATAGAAAAAGAAGAAATACTTCAAAATCATTCTACTTAATCTGGACCCACCTGATATTAAAATTGGAGAAGATACATTATTTTAAAGGGTAAATTACAAACATATTTCATTTATAAATGAGGATGCAATATCCTAAACAACATATTAATAAGTTGAATTAAAAATTAATGTTTAAGTAATGTATTTTGGTCAAAATTAAATCTAATTTATGTGAGAATTAGTTACTATTTTGTTTTCTTTTCTTTTCTTCTTTTCCTTTCCCTCACCCCCTCCATCCTTCTCTGTCTGGTCTCCCCTTCCCCCATTCCCCACCATGTCATTAATTGTTGTTAATTGTCCTCATATAAAAGTTGAATACATAGGATTCATACTTCTCCATTCCTGTGATGCTTCACTAAGAATAATGTGTTCCACCTCCATCCAGGTTAGCATAAATGCTGAAAAATCTCCATTTTTTTAAATGGTTGAATAATATTCCATGGTATACATATGCCACAGCTGCAATCCCATTACTGTGCACCTATCCAGAAGGAAAAAACCCTTTTTATTATAAAGACATTTGTACTAGGCTGTTTATCGCAGCCCAATTTACAATCGCTAAAATGTGGAAACAGCCTAAATGTCCTTCAACCCAGAAATGGATTGGTAAGCTGTGGTATATGTATCCCTTTTTTTTTAACTTAATAATTTCACAATCACAGTGATTTCATTATGTTTACAACCAAAAGAGAGGTGGACTTTTACATTGTTGAAAATCTTTGTTTACTTTGACAACATGAGGGAAAGGAAGCATTGATATTTTCCATAGTTCTTCACTGAGTTACAAAAAAGGAATTACAACTAAATGACAAGGGATAATTGTGAAGAAACTCTCTTTTAATTTTTCATAGTATTTGTTTAGTATCTCCAAGCTGTCTGTGGCTGCAGCCCTCATTCTCAATGGAGGGTTCCTTCCAAGTAAAGCTAGGTGAAGTTAGACTCTGGCCATTTGTTACTATAAATAGCTGTTCATTCTATCAAGATCATTAACTTCAACTCTGTGCAAGTATATCGATACTTACCATATAACAGGACACAGGGTATGTAGCTATAATATAAAGAAAATGTTTTTTGTGCCTTCAGAGAGCCCACATTCTTCAAGGGAAGACAGAAATTGAACAACCACAGAACAAAGGAAAAGTTAAGACTTTCACAGTCTACTTTGAAAGTATTTCAAACTATATTTTACTTAGTTCGAGGGGTCACAAAATATTTTTCTAGTGATGGGATACTCAAGTTGAGATCTTAAAGATGAACAGCATCTGGTGTGGAAGAAGCATAAATAATGACTTGTAAGATTTGGCCGTTTAAGGAAGAATCGGAAGCCAGGGAAGAATTTTAGAGAGGGAATGACCAAATCAGCCTGTGTTTGCTGGGATTGTCCAAAGTCATGGAACAGTAAAGTATGACCCCTCTCCTTAGCTGAGTGCCCCACAACTTCCATTTCCAGACCTTGCCATTCTGAGCTCCAGCAGATTGTGTGACTACGTCTAGGGATAACATTTACTTCTGCTCAAGGCGGTTTTTTCCTAGACGTGTATTTCAAAGTGAGGTGTTTGTTTTTCTCAATCTGACCCCCACTGCACCACATCTTAAAGATACACCATTTATTCATTGTGGGCTTTCCAGTTTTCTACCTCCTATTCGGACTTTTTCCTTTATTTTATTTTTTACTTTTTGTCTATTTTTTTCTTTCCTTTGATTGTTTGGGAATTCATTGAAGGTACAAAGAATTGGGTTACACTGATTGTGGTTGTTAGGTAAAGTCCCTCTTGGAGTTGTGTCCCCCCCACCCAAAAAAAGGTGTCCCATACGCTGTGACCTCCGTTCCCCTGCCTCCTCCCCTCTGGCTCATTCCCCCACCCACCCCCTTGTGTTAGCTCATCTACTGCCTTCATATTAGAGTAGATTATACTGGATTCTTGCTTCTCTAATCTTCTGATGCTTCGCTAAAAAGAATGTGTTATTCAGACTTTTCAATGACTTCTTAATATTAATATTAACAAGTTATTAGACTTTTCAATGACTTCTTAATTCTTAATATTTCTTTAATTGTCTCACTAATAATTAGTTGTTGAGAAGGAGAAGACTTAAACCTAGGTACTTAAATCCTCACCTTGAGATGAAATAATTTGTTGACAGATTACCTATATATGTGTGTATATATAATATTTTAAATATAATAATCTGATTGTCTGCTAGTTATCTACTTCCCTCCTTTCACCAGAGGCTGACTAGAAGTAGCAGATTTGAAAGGTCCTGGTGAGATGTAGGAAAATTTGCCTTAGAGACATAATTGCACAACGTGAAATGACATAACAATTATTTATCGCCACATTGTGAGAGCAAAAGTTGGAAACAACCCAAATGTTCATTGATAGGGGAAAACTAAGCTACGTAGACATCATGGAGTACCACACAACTGTTAAAAAGAATCCCTGAGCTTACTGACATGAAAAGACCTAGGATCACGTCTCCTGGACCAGGTCTCCAGGATCAGGCCTCCAGGATCAGCTTTTGAGGTTTTTTTTTAATTGAAAAAAAACTCAAGATTCAGATCAGTGTCAGGGAGCAGATGAGAACCTAGACAGCAGTCCTAGGATTTGACTGCATTTTCATAAAGAATCACTGGAAGGATGTACACCAAAAAGAATAAAATGGTCATTTTTAGGGATGAAAGGGAACACAGAAAGCAAAACCTGTCAGTGTACATATTTTTATATTGATTTTTTGACATATGTGAAAGTGTTGCTCATTTGACAAAGAATAAAATGAATGTAAAATGGTTTAAACATTTATAGGAATGAGGCAGAAGCAGTGGAGGTAGCACCAAGAGAAAAGTATTTGTTTTTTTAAAGAATTAAAATTTTCATCTTTGGTGATGGAACTGACCGATCATTCGATTCCAGTTTCTCTGGCTTTGTGAACTGAAGATAAGCCTTTAAATAAGTGTTCCTAGAATTGTCTTAGGGGTTTCTGTCATGAGTTAGCTCTTCACGGAAGCTCACTGTGCCCATTGCTAACTGCCCCATGTCCAGGTTTCAGAAAAGCAACAAGTCTAGGCAAAAGAAAAGCAAAGAACTTGATCGATACACTGACAATATAACAAGTGTACCAACTGCTGGCTCCGTGTTTCCTGAAGACAGCCCTTTTATATATCTGTTTTATTATCACCTATGCCAAGTTTCACACATCATCACAGAATTTTCAAATAGTCATGCACATTCTTAAAAAACCACCGTCTCCAGATGGCACCGTGAAATACCGAGACATAAAGTCCTATCTTGGTTCCAAACTGTATAAATTAAAGGAATATTGATCTTAAAATACTAGTACAGTAAATAATTGAGGCTTTAGCCTGCACTGCCGCTGGCATCGTTAGAAGTTTTGTCTTCTTAATGGTCTCCCAAGCAAGCATTTAAACAGTCAAGCCCATTAGCTTTATAGAGATCAACTTTGTCAACTTATCGACAGATTTCTTTAAGCACAGATTTCTTTGTCTCTGATTACTTGCCTTGGCACAGTGATGACAGAGTGTACCGTATTATCTGAACACTCACTTAAAGTAGCTATAAACACCTGCCTTCAAGTTGAATACAGATGAAAAGTGGCACAGTTTTCTTACTGCCTCTTATTTTCTGTTACGCTCATTAGTCCACAATCAAACGTGGAGCATTCAGGGGAGAAACGGCAAGACTTAGATTCACTTGTATTAACTGTCTTAGCATGATTAACACTGACACTTCTCTGCGGTTGCTGATAATAAGTTGCAAATAGTCTTCAACATACAAAAGACTTTTTCAGAAGATGATACAATTGGAACATGGCATTGGAACAGTTATAGCCCATCCTTGTGAAAATATTGGCAGATTTAAGTAGAAATCATTTATTAGTGAAAATAACAGGAGTATGTTGCAATTTGGCTGGGGCCAGGTTTGAACTTGCCACCCTTGGTATATGGGGCCGGCGCCCTACTCTCTGAGCCACAGGTGCCGACCGTGGGAATATGTTAATGAATACAAGATGTAGGAATAATTCACATGACTTAGCATAGATGAAAAATACTTTTTTCTAGTGATAGAAATTTCCTCAGAATGGTCATTACAGCAGACTATGCTTGTGTGCCTCAAAATGCACATGTTGAAATCCTATCCCCAGCTCAGCGCCTGTGGCTCAAGTGGCTAAGGCGCCAGCCACACACACCTAGGCTAGCGGGTTGGAATCCAGCCCGGTCCCACCAAACAACAATGATGGCTGCAACCAAAAAATAGCTGGGCATTGTGATGGGCACCTGTGGTCCCAGCTACTTGGGAGGCTGAGGCAAGAGAATCACTAAGCCCAGGAGTTGGAGATTGCTGTGAGCAGTGATGCCACAACACTCTACCCAGGGTGACAACTTGAGGCTCCGTCTCAAAAAAAAAAAAAAAAAAAAAAAAAAAGAAATCCTATCCCCCAGAGTGATGGTATTAGGAGGGGAGCCCTTGAGAGTAATTAGTATCTTAGGGTGGAACCCCCATAACTGGAATTAGTGCCCTTGTAAGTAGAAGTGCAGATAGTTCTCTGGTTCTCTTTCTGCATATACAGTAAGTCTGCAGTGTGTAAACTGAAAGGGAGCCCTCCCCAGAACCGGCCCCTGCTAATACCTAGATCTCAGCCTTCCAGCCTCAAGGATGGCGAGAGATAAGTTTTAGTTGCTTATAAGCCACTCATACTGTGGCATTTTGTTACAGCAGCCCAAAATGACTGAGACAATCTTTTTTCTTTTCTCATGAAAAGCATAAAGTAGATCAAAACAGAACACCAGGAGGATGTGTGACACACAGCAACTTAGTGTGTGTTCACTGAATTGAACCAGCATTGGGTTTTGAGTCTGCTGCTCATCACGTTGCGATCTTGAATATTCCGCATCTCCATCACACAGCTTTCTCATCTAGCATGATGCTACCCGTCTTCTAGAATAACATGTTACAATGTAATATAAACATTTGAATTGTTTAAAAGAAACACACTACCACAACATTTTATACTCACTTAGAAATTACAGTCTTATTTTGAGATGTCAGAGACCATGTTGGAACAAGCCCAATACTCAAGCTATTTGCTTAAATTTCCATACTTATGTGGACAAAACGTTAACATAATTGATAGGATTTCAACATTTGGTGTTATGTAGATAGAACTAAAAACAAGCTGAATTCTGTCATTTTCTGTTTATCCCCTAACAATCTTAAGCTCTAAATAGCAAAGGGGTTCCACATATCTATTCAGCCCCCCGATACCTGAACAGAGGTTGAGTCAGAGCGAGGATCTCTGTTGGGATCTAGCTGTACCTGGTACGGGTTTCTGTATCCCACACACACCAACGGGTTTCTGTATCCCACACACACCAAACTGAGTCTTTCCTTATTATTCAGTTCCTCCTCATGGCTTAGCCTTGATTTTCTCAGACTTTTCCAGATTCTGTTCACTGCAGTAATCAATGCCTGCTCTGAGCCCTAGTTTTTGTAAATGGAGTCCTAATTCCCTTCCAAGTTCCTACTAGCATCCTCTTACCAGAATGTAGACCTAATTTTTTTCTATCCACCTTTCCCTACTCTCAATCCAGTCAGGCCCAGACACTGGCTAGAGACCCAGTTTGGTCTGGGCTAACCTTTAGAGAGTTATAATGTCACCACTGACCTTACTCTTCATTAACTGATGCATTATTCATCCCCAAAGTCACTTTTGGTCTTGAGTTCCATTTCACTAGTAATATTGAAACAATTAGAAAAGAACTTCCAGACTCCTACCAGCATCTACACCCACATACTGTTCCTTCTTGTTTTTTGCTAGAGATGAACTATCCCTGCACCTTTTTACACAGGCCATGCATGTGACCACTGGATCCATCCCTTCTTTCCCATGGCAGGGCATCGTGCTAGCAATTCTCTCTGTCTCTCCTGCATCAACACACACTTTGCCTACTAGTCATTTAGCACACAGGTGCATAGTGAAACTGCTGGGTGTCTTACAATTTAACTAAATTCTGATACTGTGTGGAGATGGCATCAGATCCCTGGGTTTAATCTTACAACAGTGCCCTCCACTTCAGACAGCAATCACCTACAGTAGGTCCCCCAGATTGAGTACAACTTCTGTCCAACTTGGCTACAAATCACAGGTTCCCAGATACTCCTTGAAACACTTTACTTATCAGATTAGTGGTTCTTTACAAAGGGTGTAACTCAGAAATAGTCCAAAGGAAAAGATGCATCAGTCAAAGTATTAGGGAAGAGACAAAAAGCTTCCTTAGCGTTTCAGATACACCACCCTCCCTCCCAAGGACTCCTATGTGTCCAGCAGTCCAGAAGTTCTCTACACCCCGTGGTCTAGGAATTTTTATGGAGGCTTCATCACACGGGCATGACTGATTATTAACTCAGTCTCCAGCTCCTTTTGAAGGATGGGAGTGTGGCTGAAAAATTCTAAGCTTCTAACTATGGTCTGGTCTTTCTGGTTAGAAGCCCAGAAGAGTCACCTCATTCGTAAAAAAGATATTTCCAACATCCAGGAAATTTCCAGAGATTAAGAGTTCTGTGCCAGGAACCAGAGATGAAGATGAAAATATATATTTCTTACTGTAAATCACAATATTTTACTCAGTCTCCAGGAGCCTTCCTACTCTCAACCCTCTCTTAGCCCACCCCAGTGTGTCCTTTTATGCTCAACTTCATCAAACCTATTCTTTCTTTTCTTTTCTTTCCTTTTTTTTTTTTTTTTTTTGAGATAAGGTCTCACTCTGCCACTTAGGCTAGAGGGCAGTGGCATCATCATAACCCCCATGACCTCAAACTCCTCAAGTAGCTGGAACTATAGGTACAGGCTGTCACACCTAGCTAATTTTTCTATTTGTAATAGAGATGGGGGTCTCAATATGTTTCTCAGGCTGGTACCAAACTCCTGGGCTCAGTGATCCTCCTCCCTTGGCCTCCCTAAGTGCTAGGATTACAGGCATGAGCCACCACAAAATGGGAACAAAAACATACGAGGATTGAAAAGGAAAAAAGTCAAATAGATAAAAAGTTTAGAGATAGTAAATTATCTAATAGTTAATAGTTTCAATCCTTTTTATGTGGTTTAAGAAAATATCTTGCATAAGTTTTATTTAAATGTCAGATTATCATGGGGGTACTACATTTTGGTTACATAGTTTGCTTCTGTAAGGTTGCAGTCAGCATTATAAGTGCGTCATTTGCCCAGAAAGTGGACAATATACTCATAAAATATACCCATCATGTAGAAATTTACTCATCCCCCCATCCGCCTCCTCCTGGTCGAATTCATTGAGTTTTGCCTCCACATGAGCGCATAAGAGTTGATTGATTAGTTCCAATTTAGTATTGAGTAAATTTTCAATTCTTGCAACACTTCACTTAGCAGAATGATCTCCAATTCCACCCAGGTTGTTACAAAAGGTACTAGATCTCCATCTTGTTTATGGCTGAATAATATCCCATGGTCCATATATACCACAGTTTACTAATCTATTCATGTGATTCATGTGTTGAAAGGCACTTGGGTTATTTCCACATCTTTGTGATTGTGAATTGTGCTACTATAAACATTTGAGCGCAAGTGTCTTTATAACAAAATGTCATTTTTTTATTCCTTCAAGTAAATACCTAAATACCTAGTAGTGGGACTGAAGATCAAATGGAAGTTCTACTTTTAGTTCTTTGAGAAAGCTCCATACTACTTTCCA
Organism: Otolemur garnettii; assembly: GCF_000181295.1. Taxonomy (NCBI): domain Eukaryota; kingdom Metazoa; phylum Chordata; class Mammalia; order Primates; family Galagidae; genus Otolemur; species Otolemur garnettii. The sequence continues at coordinate 13,054,324 of NW_003852430.1, forward strand.
TAGAGGTTGCAGTTCCTCTCACAATGTAAAACTTGTTCCTTTCTCATCTGCAGCTTTGGGACTTTATGATGTTACCCATTCTCCCTGGTGTTAGGCGATATCTTAATGTGGTTTTTACTTGCATTTCCCTGATAATTAGAGATGATGAGCATTTTTTCATGTGTTTTTTGGCCATTAGCTTATCTTCATAAGAAAAGTTTCTGTTCATGTCTCTTTCCCAGTGTTCAATGAGATTGTTTAATATTTTCTTACTGATTTCCTTGAGTTCTTTGTAGATTCTGGTTATCAACCATTTGCAGACATATGCAAATATTTTATCCCATTCTTTAGATTGTCTATTTGCTTTGTTGGTTAAGTCTTTGACTGTGGAGAAACTTTTTAACCTGATAGGGTCTCATTGTTTAATTTTTGTTATTGCTGCAATTGCCACTGAGTTCTTCTTCATAAATTCTTTGTTTAGACTGATGCATTTAAGAGTTTTTACCACACTTTTTTTCTACAATTTTTATAGTTTCATGCCTTAGGTTTAAATCCTTTATCCATCATGAGTTAAGTTTTGTGAGTGGTGAGAGATGTGGGTCCCATTTCAGACTTCTGTGTGTGGCTATTCTGTTATTGAATAGGTATTCCATTTCTCAGTGTGTACATTGTTCACTTTGTCAAAGAGCATATGACAACATGAGGATGGTTTCATCTCTGGTCTGTTCCATAGGTCTGTGTCTCTATTTCGATGCCAATACCATGCTGTTTTGATCATGACAGCCTTGTAGAATAAGCTGAAGTCTTATAAAATGGTGCCTCCAGATTTGTTCTTATTTCCCAGAATTGCATTGGCTATTTGGGGTCTTTTCTAGTTGTATACAAAGTGTAGAACTATTTTTTGAAGATCTGCAAAATATGACATTGGCATTTTAAAGTTCTCTCTACAAAAAGTTGGTTCTTTGAAAAGATATAAAAAAAAATTCCTTTTACCAGATTAAGCAGAAACAAAAAGGCAAGGTCTCTACTAAGTTTAATCAAAAATGAAAAGGGGAAAATAACAGATTCCACAGAAACACAAATCATCTTCACTGAATACTATAAAAACCTCTATCCCCAGAAATTTGAATTCATGGAGGAAATGGACAAATTCTTGTAACCACACTACCTCCCTAGACTCAACCCGAAAGAAATAGAGTTCCTAAACCAACCAATATCAAGCATAAAAATTGAAGCAACAATGAAAAAAATCTTCCAACAAAAAAAAAAATGTCTCAGACCAGATGGTTTCACACCAGAATTCCACCAAACCTTCAAAGAAGAGCTTGTACCTGTATTATAGAATTTATTTCCTAACATTAAGAAAGAAGGAACCTCCCAAATTTTCTGTGGAGCAAATATAACCCTGCTACCAGGAAAGCCAGGAAAGGACATAACAAAAAAGAAGAATAAGAAGAAAATTAAAGATCAGTATCTTTAATGAATATAGAAGCAAAAATACAGAATAAAATCTCAGCAAACAGAATTCTGTTGCACACCAAAAAAAAAAAAAAAAAAAAAAAAAAAATCATCATGACCAAATAAGCTTCATTCCAGAGATGCAAGGCTGATTCAACATATAGAAATTGGCTCAGCAGCTGTAGCTCACGTGGCTAAGGCGCCAGCCACATACACCTAAGGTGGCGAGTTCGAATCCAGCCTGGGCCTGCCAAACAACAATGATGGCTGCAACCAAAAAATATCCAGGCATTGTGGTGGGTGCCTGTGGTCCCAGCTACTTGGGAGGCAGAGGCAGGAGACTCACTTAAGCCCAGGAGTTGGAGGTTGCTGTGAGCTGTGATGTTACAGCACTCTACCCAGGGGGACAGTTTGAGGCTCTGTCTCAAAAAAAAAAAAAAAAATAGAGAAAGAGAGAGAGAAATCTATAAATATAATTCACCACATAAACTGAAGTATAAAGAAAAACCATAATCCTCTCAATAGATACAGAAAACAGCATTTGACAATATTTAGCACCCCTTTTGATAAGAACATTTAAGAAAATTGGAATTGATGAGAAGTTTCCTAAATTGATAGAAGCCATCTATGACAAAACCATAGCCAGCACCATACTGAAGAGAGAAAAATTGAAAGCATCTGCATTTAGAACTGGAACCAGACAAGGATGTCCACTATCACCACTACCATTCAACATAGTGTGCTGTAAGTCCTAGTTAGACCAATCCAACATTAAAAGGATAGCAAAGCTATCCAAATTGGGACAGAAGAGGTCAAACTATTACTCCTTGCTGACAATATGATCTTATACCTAGAAAACCCCAAGGACTGAACTGTGAGATTCCTGGAACTGATAAATTTAGCAATATCTCAGGATATAAAATCAGTGTACACAAATCAGTAGCTTTTATATATATCAACAGCAGTCAAGCTGATAATCAAATCAAAGACTCAATATCCTTTACAGTAGCATCAAGGAAAATTAAATATCTTGGAATATATTTAACAAAGGGAGTGAAGGATCTCTATATAGAGAATTGCATACAATTCTAATGCAGTATCAGTACTGTCATATTACAGCAAGGTGTTTTTGTTGTTTAATAAGGCAAATAAAACACTGACTTATATTGTTTTACTGCCACCTGATGGCAATAACTAGAATTGCAAGTGCAGCAGACCCTTTGACAAATATTTATTGAGTTACCATACTTACAGTCTATGTCTAAGAGAGTTTATACTACTTATGAATGACAAACATTAACATAACATATGCTAAATTATATAACTTATTCATGAAATATCTGCAACAATCACTAGTTCTTAGTCATTATTTTTCACTAAAGTTTTGAAAGGTTACACTTACAGATTTTTTCACTTCCTAATGTTATTGAATACTTAACTTCCCAAATTTTTAGTATCTCATAATGGCCTAGAGACATTATCACTAAATTAATAACTCTAAATTCATATTTATGCCTCTGAAAAGATGACAATGGTGATAATGGTAATAATTATAGCAAAAAAATATGGCTTAACCCCCTATTATATAAAATGTATCAAACCCTCTTATACAGGCATTCTTAATTAAAAGTATAGACGAATCCAGGGATCCATGAATTTAAAAGGAAAAAATTACATCTTTATGTTTCCTAACCTTTAATGGAAATTGAGCATTTTGTCAATAGAAATTTAACATTTTCTTCTATAGAAATCATAAATGTTTTCATCACATATTATACGTAATTACAATTGTGATCTTGAAACTTGTTTATGCTCAGTACTGTGTTGAAATTATGAGGTACTGGCCTCATCACAAGGTCTTATTTTTTAACATGTAAAGAATCATATATTATTATTATACCCATGATTTTTAATATTTTGACAATTATATTTTTATTTGATTGGTTTATTTTTAATCCTATGTGTGTTATTTTTAAATTATACCTAAGTGTTCTATGATGCAAGAAAAATAAGAACCCTTGAAATATCTCACTTAATCCTTATAACCTTATGACACTGATATTGTCATTTCCTTTTTAGAACTAAGTAAAATAAAGTGTGAAAAGTTAACTGTCTTGCCCAAGTCAACAGGACCAATAAATCTCAGGTCTGACATTAAAACCTGGACATACCTTGCTTCAGAATTTGTCCTTTTGGCCAATAGTTCATCATAGCCTGTAAAGAATTTAAATCTGAGGACAGTGGCTTTCAGACTGTGTCCGCAGACCCCTGGGTTCTTTATATGTGCTCTATCAGATGTCTTGGGAAGAAGAAAGGACCTTGCTAAGCAGAAAAGCCCCTATAATAATTGAAATTCCAGGGGCAGTGCCTGTGGCTCAGAAGGGTAGGGTGCCGGCCCCATATGCTGGAGGTGGTGGGTTCAAACCCAGCCCCAGCCAAAAAAAAAAAGTAAAATCTCAAATAATTGAAATTCCATTTTAATTTTTGCTTTTAAAACTTCTGTCCTCAAATACTAAAAAAGAGGTGCCAAACTGCCGCCCTAAAAAAATATAATAATACACAACTCTCAGTCCTAAAACATACTTTAAAAAATCAAACATTGGAACGTATTTTCATTATCAGCCAGCTCAGTCAGCCAAACTCCTAAATAACCCATTTCACTGACTAATTTGATCTTTCAAAATGTTAATCAGAGAATCAACTAGGTTTTTACAGACATCATAGGCCATCTCCAGTCCCAACTCCTCAAAGTCAATTATGGAACAGAGAGAAATCCACTCACATTCCAAAATGTCACCTGCCCCTACACCCCAACACCAAGATCCGAAGTTCATTGGATAATTTTTACAGGACTTTTAATGGGCTAGTAGATACACTGAAAATACCTGAGGCCTGGAAACATGCTAGATTTAGCTCGAGTATATGTTTAATACACAGTTACCCTCATTTCTATCTTATTTTTACTGTCAAATCAAACTACTCAATTAGTTCTTGTGAGATTTCTATGAGTTCTATGGAACAATTTCAATATCATAGATTAGTTTTAGCTTTATGAGGATATATCATATGTTCTATTTACTTAGAAAGGCTTAAGCTGAGGTTTGAAAGGTTTCACATTTTCAAGCGTTAGACTTTTCCTGGGAGGGATGTCATTCAGATTCACAGAGTAGAGATGGGTTAAGGGGGAAAATGATAAACTTTTTAAAGCTCCATTCTTTTTGTAGTGTATCACGAGGAAGGGCAGGGGCTGGCTAGGTTAGAATTATAAGTAGACACTGGACCAATATCTTTGTTTCTGTCATTAAAGGCATCAGAGTGACCAATAGATGCATTATTTACTGCTACTAACTTTTCCTGAAAGTATTAACTAATCTGTGAATGGCATGTTATTGTGCCTCCGCATACAGAGAAATGAATGAAAAATAACTTAAAAGAAAACAGGTGCTGCTAGATGAGACAAAGAATATTATCAAAACAGGAGGGAAATGCACACTTAGCTGTGGAACATGTCTGTCCAAAAGTCTTGTGCATGAGATAGAGCCTCCCTGTGCAGACTTTTCACTAATCCTGGATTTCTTATAACTGTAACAAGAAGGAAAACCATCTTTAATCACTGATCGGCCAGCAGCTTACACATCTGTTTTCAGACAAGGAGCTCATTTCCTTGTAATCCCTCCTCCCCACCCCCAAGGCCCCAGCAAAACAATACCCAGTGAATATAAATGATCTCTATGCAGTACTGCACATTTTATTTGGTACTTTAAGCATTAGTCTTCATAAACTGTACCATTGGTTATTAGATAAGCAAAAACGGCATCTGCAGTAGAATTTGAATCCTCTAACCCCCCCTTTCTATTATAGCTTACCTCTGACTACTAATTGCCAAGCTCAAGAATAGCTAAACACTCTGTCTCTCTCTCCATCTCCTCTTGCCCTTTTCTGTCTTTCTTACATAAAAATATCAGATAAATATCAAAGGACAGACACAATTTAAGCAAATATTCAAGTCACAGTGAGAGGTCCAATAAGTGCCACAGGCATGAGTGATGGACAAAAGTGACAGGCAGGGCCAGGAGCAGAATTGCGGTAATGAGACCGAGAAGTGAAAACCCAGGCTGCTGAGGGGAAGGCGCTGCAGCAGTTCACGACCTGAAAGAACAAAAGCCTCTGTGTGACAGAGTCAGCAGCTTGACTTCCCCCACGACCTCTCCAGCTCAGGACCAAAAATTTTCCATTCCTGTCTTTCCACTTTCATATTTCATCAGCATGCTCCCAACCCCAAACTGCCACAGAGTGAAATACATAAAACCTCATTCTTTAAATGCTTTTGCTGTGACGGTCCCAGAGCCTAAACCAGAGCCTGCCACACAGTGCATTCCCAACCTATGTGTTAACCGAAAGCATGTTTCACTAATCATGAATTCACTTAATAACACAACCTATTGCTCTCCCGGAATCTTCATGTTTATAGGACACAGTAACCCCACAAGCTGTCATATGGTGCATAGTAAATGGGGGTATGTGTAGGGAAGTTTGTGTGGATAGCAGCGTTAGCATGAAACCTCTAAGCCAGGGACTTAGAACTTAGCAGGAAGGATACACACATAACAAGTTAAGCCATGCATCATAGAGTGCACTATTTGCTGAAATAACTGATTTTTTTACATGTTTATGGGAGAAAGCATCACAGATAGTGGACCCAGGAAATCTTCATGCTAAGACCAATAGCAAAAGTTGTTCAGTTTTTAAGCAAGTGCTTTATGTCTATTATCTAATTCAATCATTTCCCACTGTCCTATTAAGTATATACTCATCTCAATTATGCAGATAATGTAGCTGCGGGTCAGGCTGGGTAAGGAGCTTTCTCAGGTCGCATATCTGGCCAATGTGGATCTGGCTCTGGAGCCCATACTCTTACCGACCATGCTGTACATAAAGGAATATAGATATATACTTATTACTAGCAATAATGATAATAACTTCTGATATTGATTGAGTGTTTCCCATGTGCCAGGCACTGCACACGGGTTCCACTTTACAAAGGAACAAACTAGGACTTAGAGAGGTTAAATAATCTGCCCAAGTTTCACAGGTAATAATAAAGCAGAGCACAGAGTGAGCCAGAGTCGTTCAAGAGCCTGCACACTTAACCAGTGCACAAGAGAGACAAGGTCCACATAGCAGGCAGCTTTAGAGATTAAATCATGCAGTGACAAAGAATATAATAATATGCAAGCATTTAAATCCGACTATGTTTTACAACCTTTTTAAAGCAACGTGAAATCTCTAAAACCTCAGTTTGAATGGAGACTGTGCCCTGCAATTGAAAAATAAGTTTTGGGGGGCTGTTGAGAAAAGACCTATTTGATACAGAATTGATTATTGTAAAGAGGTTCTCACTATGGCGTTCTGAAATTTGACCAACAGTGGTCACCAGGAATCCCTTCACAGAGCAACACGCAAGTCCTTGGAGCAGGCACTGTAGCCGCCCCCCTTATAAGTGGGTTCAGTTACCTGTGGTCAACCACAGTCTGAAAATATCACGTACAATAAAATATCTTGAGAGAGAAAACTGTATTCATTTAACTCTTATTTCAGTATATTATTATAATAGTTTTGTTTTATTAGCTATTCTTAATCTCTTACTATGCCTGACTCATAAGTTAAACTTTATCATAGCTTTGTACAAATTGGAAGAAATACAGTGTATATAGCATCCAGGGTTTGAGACATTCATGGGAGTCTGAAACATATCCCCACAGATAAGGAGGGATCACAAAACATGTCAGCTAAAGAAATAAATGCTCCTTCCAAGACACACAGCAATATAGTCATGTCAATCTTGTTACCATGAGGAAACACAATGATACAGGCATAAAGTAAGGCATTAAAAGGCTCTCCAACTTCCCATTACAAACAGTAGTATAGAAGCAAGTTGGCGTAATTGCCCTCCCTCACAGGCAACTAAAAATGAATATATATACAGCATTGAGATTATCACCAGCAATTTCCCAGAACTCAAATATAAGAAGACAGTTACCAGGGCCACAGAGAAGTAAAAAGCTTTAAGATGATAAGGAAATTGGAGTTCCATATCTGCCAGGCCTTCTCCTACAATCTTCTTGATACCAAGCATGTAAAAAATTCCCCCAACTCACAGTTTCCATACTGGAAAAAGAGAGAACAAGGCAGACAACCAGATTTCAAGAGGGCATTGGGCAAGAGCAAGGAATAGAAAGTTTATTCAAAGAAATAACGTGTAAAACTTTCTAAAACACAGGAAAGAAATAACTATCCAAGTACCAAATGGTCAGAGAACATCAAGCAGATTTGACCTAAATATGGCTACCCCAAGACATGTACTAATCGAATTCTCAAAGGTGAAGGACAAAGACAGGATCCTAAAAGCAAGTAAAAACAAACAAACAAACAAAAAACAAGTAACTGGGGTGGCTCCTGTGGCTCAAGGAATAGGGCGCTGGCCCCATATACGGGGTGGCGGGTTCAAGCCCTGCCCTGGCCAAAACTGCAAAAAAAACAAAAAGCAAATAACATAGAAAGAAGGTCTAATGTACCTGGCAACAGACTTCTCCACATAAGCCACACAGGCCGGAAAGGAGTAAATGACATTTTCAAAATGTTGAAAGAAAAAACTGCTATCCAAGAATACTGTCTCCAGCAGAACTATTCTTCAAATATAAAGGAGAGATAAATTCTTTCCAGACAAACAAAAGCTGAGAGAATATATCACCATCAGACCTATCTTTTAAGAAATGCTATAGTGAGTTAGCCATTCTGAAAGAAAAAAAGACTAACATGGAAAAAGCAAAATATTTGAAGGTACAAAAGCCACTGGCAAAATGAAGTACGTGGACAAACCCAGTAATGTTTTAGGGTAGTGTGAAATCCACTCATAACTTTTGTATAAAGTCCCAGACACAAATATGTCAAAACGGATAATAGCCATAACAACCGATTAAGAGATAAGCAACATAAAAATCTATAAATTGACACAACATGAAGTCAGAATGTGAGAAGAATAAACAGTAGAGTTTTTATTTTCCATTTTTTTTCCTTATTAGTGGAAAAAACTCCTTTTCTTCGTGATCTAAGATAAGTTGCCATCTCTTTACAATAACTTGTTATGTCTATAAAATTTTTTATGTAAGCCTTATGCCAACTACAGTGCTATTTTAGTGAATCTATGATAGATTCACTGAAAATAAAAAGTAACAAATTTAAATACAATACCAGAGAAAAATCACTTAGCCACAGTGGAAGTCAGTAAGAAATTAATAAAGGAAAAGAGGAGTTACAAAGCAACCAGAGAATGAGTAACAAAATGGCAACGGTAAGTCCTTATTAATCAATAATGTCACCAAATGTCAATGGACCCAGTTCTTCAATCAAAAGTCACAGAGCGATCATGGTATCTCCCCTGCCTCTTACAAGGGCACATGTGAATCTTTCTAAATGTAGAATATAAATGTCTTAACACAATAACTAGGAAAATTATATGAAGGCTAAGTTAACCAGTTTGATGAAAGTATTTCAGATTGTATATAAAACCAGCATGCTGTACCCCATGACTGCATTACCATAGCTGTACACAGCTATGATCTAATAAAAAATAATACAAAAAAAAAAGTCACAGAGTGGCTGAATGGATAAAGAAACAAGGCCCAAATATATGCTGCTTCCATAGAACCCACTTCACCTATAAAGCAACACACAGACTGAAAGTGAAGTGATAGAAAATGATATTTCATGCAACTGGAAATCAAAACCAAGCAGAAATAGCTGTATCAATATCAGATAAAATTGACTGCCAACCAATCCCAGGTTCTGAGTAGCAAATGGGACTTGGGGGCTAAAATGTTTTTTCAAATCTTCTTCCAATATTGATGATCATGACAATAAATGTGCCTGTAAATTTTACATGTCCACTTCATTGAGACAGTGCCCAGATATTTGGTAAAACATTATTCTGGATGTTTCCAGCAGGATGTTTTTTTAGATAATATGAACACTTAAATTAGTAGATTTGGTGTAAAGAAGCATATTGGCCTCCATAGTGCAACTGGGCCTCATCCAATCAATTGAAGGCCTTAATGAACCACTTACTGCAGACACCCTTCAGGTTTGAACGAGAGCCTCACCTCTTTCCTGGTCTCCAGCCTGCCATGCTACCCTGCAGATGTTAGATTTGTCAGCCTCTATAATCATGTTAACTAATTTCTTACAATAAATCTATTAACAGATAAATAGATAAAGATAGACATACAGACACACATCTTATTGGTATTGTTCTCTTGGAAATCCCTAACCAATAAGTAAAATAAGTTATCATAAATTGTGTAAAAAATAGAAATAGAATATGTATTTTTTGAAAATGTATAGCATTAGAATGATAGGCATTGGGAATCAAGAAGGTGGGAGGCTGAGAGATGAAAACTTATTTATTGGGTACAATGAAAACTTTTCTGGTGATGGACCCACCAAAGGCCCCCGCTTAAAGGTATATATGGAACAAAAACATTTGTACTCCCTTAATATCTTGGAAGAGAAAGAAGAGTAAAGAAAAGACTTTCAATGAGATCCAAGACATTCAAGTTGTAAAAGAGATCTTATGTGCTCTTATCATAAAGAAGTGAGGGTAACTATGGGAGTATATGAGGTGTTAGATACATTAATTAACTTGACAACAGTAACCACTTCACTATATACAGGGTATCCATAAAGTTCGTGCGCAATTTAAAATACAACTATATTAACAAAACATCGAACAAAACATCCTATTATTCGCTTTAGACATGTACAATAAAATAATTGAAGATTTTAGGGCAAAGGTAAGAAATGCCCCATTCTGTGGCAAAATCATGAAAGGTTTATGCCACGTAAGTCTAGATTTTAGGTAAGCAAAGTAGGTATGAGGTTGAGATGGGGACCATGGACTTTACCAAGAGGATCAGAAGTAATTGTCTTGAGCAAACAGGTAAACTGCCCAGAAAACATGAAAGCACACTCTCTTTAAAGAAATCTGAAAGAAAAACTCCCCACATTCAGCTCTTCAAAATTGCTGACAGAAACACTCATGAAATTATGATTTTGGCAGCACAGAGGAAGACATGTTGCCAACTTCATAGCCAAACCGTTGAATTAATGTTGCTTTATCTTAATTAAACTTATTATTATAAGCATTTGCTAAGTGTCTCTGTCCCATCTTTCCAATACTCTCAGGAGTACTATAAGAAGAAATCCACATGCCAGCCCAGCAATAGTCCATAAAATTCATTATCTAGGGAAATTTGCTAAATTGTATTTAAATATGGATGCTTTTCTTGGATTTACTCTTTGGATTTTCAGGTTAGTTTTTGAATTCACTGCAGCAGTAGTAACACTTTTTTAAGAAAACCTATACCAAACGAAGCCCCTAAACAAAAAGCTACTTATTTAATATTCAATATATTTCTTAATAATTAACTCATTTGGTTAATAAACTTAATAGGCGACCATCATTAGTCAAAGCTTTATGAAATCTCCCATTGCTAACCTAAAATGTTTTATTAATATTTCCTTTGTTCTATATTATAAACCCTATAATTTTTCAACAGATTAATTACGTATCTCACTGAGTTGTAATACTGCTGAATGATTACTAACTGTATATCACAGAACCCCTCCCCCCAAATTACCCTTTCATCTTGATATATAACGACCTGAATTTTTAAATGTTCTAGAAGACCATATTTTTTAAGGCTTTATGTAAATTGTTAAACTTTCTTATTAAGAATGGTTTTCTACTTCACTGTAAACACAACCATACCCAAGTACTTAATGAGCGATTCATTCACATTGGTAGATGGATTACCCACTTCATCATCCCAAATGAACCTCACATTCCTAGAGCAAATTTTTCCCCCAAAGCTAAAGATGTTTTATATGTCATAAACGGAGAGCACATATGAGATGCTTAGCAATAACCGTCATCATCAAACTACGCTAAGGGAAATCAAAGCAAGAGGTAATAAAACAGTGGTGGTTAAACCAGATAAACACCCTCGTAATTAAGTAAACGCTTTATTACAAAGATGAATGCCGTCGTCTTAGACTTCATTTGTCTTTTTGTGTCTTTGTTTGCAGTTTGCGTGTTTGATTTTTGTTTGCTCATGTTTTTGATTAACACTCGGAGACTTAGTCGTGCAGTAGCTTAGCAAAAGAACTTGAGGGAGAATCCTGGGTTTTCTGTGCATCCCAGATAATGACTCACCATCATTAACCTTAAGCCAAGGTTCAAACCAACACAAGCCTCTGTTTGGTCTAGATTACTGCTCTAGATGAAACATGAAGTTTAGTTACTTCTCTACAGAACTACACATTTTAATTAACATTTTTGGAGCTCTTTTGACCTCCTTGAATTTCTAAGTGATCTCTATTTTTGGTTTAGTTGTATTTTTGCAATCAAATTTGAAGTGACTGATATAACAGATATTACAATACAATTTTAGTCAAGCTAAAATTAGAAGACGATGACTCATTTTTCCAATGTTAAACTACATTATGGTACACACAGGAAAGTGGGCCCTGTGACCTTCAATAAAGACGTAACAGAAACACACCCATTTGGAAGGAGGCCATGACTATCTCTGTGACATTTCTGTAGTGCATACTTTCTGTGACCTGAATTTAATGATTATCAAACGATTAACAGCCATGACTGTGTCCCAACGTAATTTTAATGCAGGTAGCTACTACCAATCAAACTAAACCTATCATGAATTTTACTGAGTAACTCAGCCATTGCTGCTTCCCCATGAAAAATCAAGAATTGGAGCAAACTTCTTATACCACAAATTCATAATTTGGGGCTCATGCCTCAAAATTTAAACCCATCATTTTAAAAGATTGGTTTCTCTAATGGTATCCCTTCTCATCTGTTTTCACCACAAAAGCAGTATCTGCCTCAAATAATTTTCTCTTTAAACTTTGCCTAACCACCTACTTTGTGTTTTGTTTCCTTAAATAGCTTTTCCCTCATCTAAATACTATGGAACATGAACTACAAACGAAACACACAGATTTGATTGTAAATACCTACAGGTATTTATACAAATGTAGGTATTTATATAAGCAATAATAAAAATGAATGGAAAAGCAGTTCTGTGCTGTTCATTTCAGCAGGATCACGCCTGAAGTTTCTAGTCCTAAAGTACACATTGGGTGTGCCCTGGGTTTTTATAATACTTTTTTCAAATCATGTTTAAGAACAAAATATGTTAAACGTAAAGTAAAATGAAGAGGATAATATAGAAGATGTATTTGTACCCACTTCCCGAAGCCAGAAAATATTGAGATTCTACCATAATTTCTCAATCTGATTTTATCCCTCCCTTCTGAGAAGCAGCCGCCACCATGAAGTTACACAGCCTTCACGTCCGTGTGTGCATGTATTTAGCTTTTCATGTACAATGTAGAGCAGAGATTGATGAACTATAACCCGTGTGCCGAGTCTGGCCCCAGCCTGTTCCTTACGACCCATGGGTTTAAATGGTTTTCACATTTTTAAAGCGTTAAAACAAGGATGAAGAATACAGGCAGCGGAGAGGACATATGGTTTGCAAAGCCTAAAATATTCATTATCAGGCTTTCTACAAAAAAAAAAAAAGTTCATTAATCCCTGATACTAAACATTATTTTGTCTGTTTTAAAAATTTTTACATAAATGGTCTCACCTTAAAGAGCCATTATGCAACTTCCATTTTTCCCACTCAATATTATTTTTGAAAATTATCCAAGTTGATGTCTATAGATCTAATTCATCTTTATAATGCTGCATACCTAAAATATCAATGAAAAAGTCACAACTTATTATATAATACCTCTACTGATAGACTTTTAGATTGTCCCTGATATTTGGTCATTAAAAATAAAAACTGCCAAGACATCCTCATGTGCATTTCACTGTAGTCAGGAGCCGCACCTCCCCTACTACCCAGCAGTAGCGTTGCGAGCTACAAGGTGCACACATCCGTATCTCCACTGAAGATTGCCACATTGTTCTTCAAGACAGCTTTGTTGTTCGCATTCTATTGCAGTTTTTATTTTATTTTTGTTGTTGTTGTTGTTTTGGCCGGGGCTGGATTTGAACTTGCCACCTTTGGCATATGGAGCTGGCGCCCTACTCTTTTGAGCCACAGGTGCCACCCTGTTGTTCGCATTCTTACAACAATGTCTGGTTGTTCTCGTTTCCCCATCTCCCTGCCAATACTTGGTATTATCACCTGTTTGATTTTTGTCATTGGTATTCCTTGCTACTTTATTCGCATTTTTTTTTTGATTAGCAATGTACCATCTACCAGTTTACTGACTTCTGCTCCAAATCTACCCTTCATTGTCCTGCTCTGCGATACTGAAGCAGGGCCCTATGAAACACGTGCCCTTTTATGTCAGGCTCTGTCACTAGAGAATACTGGGAGTGCAAAGACAGAGCAAAAAGGTGCTCCCCTCCTCAACTCACAGTGTACTTGTTCAGCACGGTAGCCAGGAAATCGATGTGCGAGAGGCCTGGTAGCATCCTCACCTCCTGTCTGCACCATTCTACGCTCCCCTCCTCAACTCACAGTGTACTTGTTCAGCACGGTAGCCAGGAAATCGATGTGCGAGAGGCCTGGTAGCATCCTCACCTCCTGTCTGCACCATTCTACTCCAACCCACTCATACCCTCTGGCACGTTTCCCAGCCACTAGGTCGGCTGATCCTACCGACCAGCCCCAGCCCATGCCTTCTGGTGAGGTTCTTCCCACTGGTAACTCTTGGGGAAAGGGCAGCAGAGTGTTCTAAATTCTTTTCTTTTAGAATATAAAAGTGTGCATTTGTTTTATGTTGAAGGGAGAGAAGAGAGTGGGTGGGGAGATGAGAGAGAGAAAAGAGAGCTGAGAACAGGGGGAGATTTTTTTCTGTATTCTGAAGTTTTAATTCCTATCTTATTCTCATGCTATTCAAAAGTAGTAGCTGTTTTCTGTATTTGCTACGTTTTTACCCTTTAAGATTCCCTTTAAACTACTTTTACCAGTTAATCACTTTTGACTAGTTTTTTTTTTTTGTATTAAATTTTACCTGTTCTAATTACTAGTATAATTAATGTCTCTGGAATGGATTGTAACTGTTATAACCAGGGAGGTTGAACATGTTCTTATAAGTACATTGGTCATTCCGTTTTCTCCTCTGAATTATAAGTGGGTAGATGGATGAATGGCTGGAGGAATACATAGTTAAATGGATGGATGAATGGATGAATAGATAGATAGATAGATAGATAGATAGATAGATAGATAGATAATGTTCCTTTGGAGCTGTAATTGTTGTTCATGTGATGTTGGATACTAAACCTTTATTAGATCTATGCTTTACAAATATCTTCTCCAAAGAGAAGGGTGATCCATATTTTCTACAGAGAAATTGATCCATAGTTTCATTTGTGTCCTATTTAAGAACCTCTTCACTATCTGGATGCCATAAAGATCATCTCCTATGTTCCTCATGGAAGTTTAAGAATCTCACTTTTTATATATTTAGGTCTTTCATACACCTGGAATTTTTGTGTGAAGGAAGCATGAGCTGGGACTATGATTTCACTTTTTCCCATGTAATGATTTTGTCTCAGCACCGTGGATTAATTGTCAAGGTTTCTCCACTAATTCATACTGCAAACTCCTCCTTCCACAAGCTTTTACAAACACGACTTTTTTTCTAGATTTTAAAAATTCCATTCAAGTTGGCCTATTCATCTAATCTAGTAGTGATACTGCTTTAATTATTGTAGTTTTATAAGTATCATAAGTTGGTAGGGAAAATAAACACATTCTCTCTTTCTTTTTCTCCTTTAAATTTGTCTTGACTCTTTGCCCTTCATTCTTGCTTTTGAGTGTAGGACAATCCTACCAAGTTTCAAGAAAAGCACTTTTGGATTTGTAATATTAGATCTATTAATAAATTTGGGCAAATTAGAAACTTTTGCTATGTCATCTTCCTACCAACAGCATAGAATTTCTCTCCATTTATTTAGGTTTATCTTCAGTAGAGATTTAAGATTTTCTCCAAAAAAGACATGAATGACTTTTTTTATATCTCTAGATACCATATAGATGCTTTGCAGCATTGAATGCATTTTTTTAAATTAGATCATATTTGTGCACATTAATTCTATCATGGGATACAATGTGTTGTTTCCATATACAATTTGAAATATTTTCATCCAGTTGGCCAACATAGCCATCATGTCATTCTCATGATTGTTGTGTGAAGACCTTTATATTCAACATTTAGAAAGATTCACATGTACCCTTATAGGAAAAATCATAGGCGTGATCCTCGCAATCACCCTCCCTTCACCCATCCTCTCGCCTCCCCTCCCTCACCCCTTTCCCCATATTCTTGGACTCCATTTGGATTATAGCTTTCCTACGATAGTTAACAATTAGTTTCATAATAGGGTTGAGTAACTGAAAGCATTTTTAAGATCACATATTCTAATTAGTTTTGATGGTACGTAGAAGTGCTGTTAGTTTTTGTATGACAGTTTTTATACTCAGCAAACATGCTGATCTCATTTCTAAGTCCTAACAATTTGCCTATAGATTCTGCAGGTAGTCGTAGATTTCCTGAGCAATCACGTCATTTGTAACATTTTGCTTTATATTATATTTCATATGAAACAGAACATTTCTAAAGACCAAGGTAGTCTAATCATGAAAATGGAATTTACCAACTGTTAAGGAAATACTTACATTCTAAGTGTATTCTAAAAAGAAAAGTTTTAGAAATGAAGTTTAGCAGCATTGAGAGCCCTCGTGTGGAAGGAAGTCAAAGAAATCTTCTAGTTACAGTTCGGTTTTTTAAAACAGATCAGCTCAGGTAATAGCTGATTTAATCCCCCTATGAGCCAAATTGACATCTACTGAAACAGAATTTACCTGGATTTTAACAGAGTATCAAGTTTCTGAGACATAAGCTGTGTGTCTTTAATCAAATAAAAGAAAATCCCTCCTTTTCTTTCTCATACTTATCAGTGTCCAGAAATCTATAACTAAACATAATTTTAAAAAAGATTTCAAATGTGATGACTCAGGCCAATATATATATGATTGATAAAGACATAAAAATCAACTTCACCAATAATGAAAAATGGAAATTAATATTTTTACCCTTATAAAATTGTTACAGAACTTTGGTTTGGGTGTAGGTTTTACTTTTTGGATGAGTAAGAAGCATAAGAGAATTTTTTGTGTCTTTTAGGTTCAGAAAAAAGAACTCTAACAGATTTCCTAGGGGAGGTGTAAATTGGTGAGCAAGTTGGCAACATTTATGAAAAAGTCTTTAAAATCGTAAATGCCATTTGTTTCAAGGATTTACCCTCCATATCTTTATTTTAAAAGAATAATTATATTTGTGGTGAAAAGGTAGATGAAAGGAGGCTGATTGTGGCATTATTTATAATGGGAAAAACCACCTATCTGATAAAGGGGAATTTGTTAAATCAATTGTGATGCATTGTTCATATGACAAAATACTGTCTGGATATTTAAGATCATACCATGCAATACGATTTCATGAACTTGGAATCATTTTTCTGAGATATTGCTAAAGTTAAAAGACATGTGTACAATATAGCTTCAATTTGAATAAATATATTATATATAAAAACAACAGCTTTTACTATTAGCCAAGCATATATGTGTATGAATTTATTTAATCTTTATAACAATCCCATTTTCTAGTATTGTCATTATTTTATATAGCAAGAAACCAAGGCACAGGGGAATTTACTAACTTGCCTAAAATTAGGCACCCAGTGGAAAAGCTGGACACACACACAGAGATCTGTGCTAGATGGATCTCTAGCATATTGCAATATGGCAATAGTTATCTCTGAGCAATAGACACGGGATAATGGGTCATTTTTGTTTCATATCTATGTATGTTTTGTATTCTCTAAATTTCCTAAAATGAGTAGTTATCAACAAATCTAATAAATGGGATAACAATAAATATAAGCAACAATGTTTCTTGTGAGAGCTGAGAAAAGAAGATTTAATCATAAATAATACCAGCAGCTGCAGTGGCTGAGTCTATAATCCTAGGGCTTTGGGGGGCTGAGATGGGAGGATTGCTTGAGGTCAGAAGATTGAGACCAGCCTGGACAATATAGTGATACCTCATCTCTACAAAAACTTTAAAAGTTAGCAGGGCAATGTGCAGGTGCATACAGTCCTACTTGGGAGACTGAGGGAGGAGGATCCCTTGAGCCGAGAAGTTCAAGGTTACAATGATCTGTCATTACATCACTGAATTTTAACCTGGGTAACAAAATGAGATTCTGTTTCTTAAAAGAAAAAAACGTAACAATGCATTAACCCTCTTCCTATGTATATTTTTGTATCAACTTTTGTGCCCTTAGCCTCAGCTCTGTATTGATATAGATTTTGCTGTGCATGTTAATTCCATGAAAACAAAAATAAAAACCAATCATCCATCCTAAGGCACCAGCTCTATTCTGATTAGCAGTTTCATCTGATAAAGGAAAGAGATCTCCCACCCCTCATACCCTGCAAATAAGTGATGTCAGGCTATATCTCTGCCTATGTACAGTCATTACCCTCAGCCAGAAGACACTGGGTTCTGTAAGGAAAAATATTGTCCCATTAAACAAAGTGTCATCACGGAAGAGCAATCATTCTTTTTTATTTTTCCTGTGAGGTTATCTTAATAACTCACTCATAACAGTTATCTCCTAGAAAACATCTAGTTCATGGGGTAAGACTGTTAAACAATATGAATCTGGAACAAATAGCAAAGGATAAATGTTTCCAGCCATGAAGGGTCCATATTTATTAAAAATCTATACAAAGCAAGATCACTGGAAGCTACTGCCTGGTGTAAGACTAAAATATTCTAAATATTCTTGTCTTTCCCAGGCTGTTCCCTCCTTCATATGCAGCTTATTACATGAGAATCTATCTTTCATTAGCACCCAAGGAAGCTAAATAAAACCTAATTGGCAAACACAAACTTTGATGTGTCAAGCCCAAGATTTGTAACCAAAAATGAGTAATTAGTAATTAGCATTTTAGACAATCATCATTTTGATATCCCTGGCCAATAATTCTCTAATGGAGGTAGAGGAGTCCCTTGTATTACTTTTCCTCCCATGTAAGATTTGAGGGAGAATTTCCATGGACAGTCATATTAAAATCTTTATAAAATGTAAATTATCGTTGCCATGGGGACTTCACACACACAAATACGTAGGTGCCCATAGGATGGACATTACCTCCAATGACTGGGGCCCAAATCATCCACCTCTCATTCTTACATTTATTGTTTTTTGTCCAACTTAGTATCATTAAGGTCAAACATAAATTTGTTTCATTCAGTAAAGAGAAAAAAGAAAATGTTATTTGGTAACATTTACCAAATCTCGGCACCCAATAAACTCAAAGTAATTTACAATGGAAACCAGTGTGTGTAAACTTACTACATTTTGTTTTGTCCAACCCAAGGCTAGTTCATCACTGAGGAACTGTTCTGGAGAAAGGAATAAAGTGTTGTACAAAGAAAAATAAATACCTAAGTTGCTTAGCAATCACCTGCTTTGGGGTGGCTACTATGTTTTCCAGAGTAGAGTTGGATTTTATTTTCTGCCCATGTCAGAATGGAGATTTGCTTTAGTTATCGCACTGTCATCTATTTCCGTGTAACAAATTAACCTCAACATTTGGTGTCCTGAAACAACAAAATGTATCATCTCCTGGTTCCTGTGGGTCAGGATACCATATGCAGGCTGCAATCAAAGTGTTGACTTAAGGGTCTCTCACAGGCTGCGATCAAAGTGGCGGCGGGCTGCTGCCTAGGGAAGAATCCACTTCCGTGCTCATTCATGTGGCTCATGGCTGAATTTAAACCTTGTGGGTTGCTGGCCTGAGGTCTTCGGTTCCTTGCTGGCTGTTGGCCAGAGGCTGCCCTTGGTTTCTTGCCACACGGCCCCCTCTCACACGGCAGCGTGCTTCATCAAAGTCGGAGGGCCAATAAGGCGAGAGCAAGCATCTTCTAGCAAGAGAGAGCATCCCACAAAGATGAAAAGCAGAGTCTTTGGAAACTTAATCAGGCGAGCGAAGTCTCATCACTTTTGATGTACACTATTCTTTAGAAACAAGTCAGAAGGTCCAAGCCACGCTCTAGAGGAAGGGACAAAGGCCTGAGCCCCATCTTAGAAGTCTGTTTCCTCATGTATAGTATAGTATAATAAAATGTGAATTAGGATCATGCTCAGATTGAGAAGCGTTACAAACCAAATCCTTCCTTGGCTTATTTTTAGTTCTGAAGTAATTTTTATCAACAGTATACAGTGATTCCAGGGTATTACAGAGAAAGGGAGGGGGGGAGAGAGAGAGAGGAGAGAGAGAGAGGGGGGAGAGAGAGAAAGGCTGCGTGTGTTCCTTTAAAATAGAGTTCTAAGATAAGAGCAAAATAAAGCATGACAGTCCCTGAAAATATTCTTCGGTGACATTTAGGGCAGAGATAGAGATAGAAGTTGACATTATAACTGCTTCCCTGTGCCTCACCTAAGCTAAGTCATGCGGCATCGCTGCTTCCCAGGTTACCAGGGCTTTCCCCAGAGTGAGAGACGGCCTGTGACGGGGCTGAGGCAGGACAGCCAGGGGGGGAAGAGTCCTCTCATAGCCAGACCTAAGGGGTTTCTACAGGGTTTATTCTTTTCTTGGATAAAAGGAACAGGCTGTTGGTCTGTTTTTTCCATTCTATTGTTTATAATTAAATCTGATAAACTTCCTTTCATAAATATGAATCCCAATATTACCAATCAAAGGTTTGAAGATTATTTATTGGTTGGTTTGGTTTGGGAATTCAAAATCATAATTTTGTTTTTCAGATGAGTGGGTCTGCTTTGAATTCAAAGAATTCATGCAAGTCTTCAAATGACTTCTTCCTTCTGGATATTTGGGCGCTCATTTGAGGCATAGCTCGCTCAGTGGAGAAAAGGAGAAAAGAGAAAACTGGGGTCGGGGAACTATATTACTCCCGCACAGAGTTTTTGACTTGTGATGTAAAGATCATTTTTAAATTTCCTAAGTGGTTCTGAGTCACCACTGTGTTTGGAGACCCCTAACTTTCAGCATCTATTCTGTGCTCAGGACAGTGTGTAGCCATCTGAGTTCGGATCAGAGCCAGGAGTTGAGTAACATGGGTCCAGTTATTGCTCTGAACTCTATGTTTCCTCATCTATAAAATAAAATTATGTCATGTAATTCATACATTTGTTATTAAAAGTGGATAGGATAATACATATAAAGCTCTTACCTCAGTGCCTGGGATACTGTAAACACATAATAAAGATGAGCAGTGATGATAATTATGATCATGTAATAATAAACATTAAATTATTATCATCAGTGATTCTATTCAAAGTACATAATATATCCCTGCCAAGCCCCCCAGGATTGTTTTTAAGATGTATTCCTGGAACATTTTAAACATCCACTTATTAAGGGTTACAGAACTGACTAAATTATTATACCACTATTATGCTCTCTAACTCTATAAATTTGCCTCTTGTGGGTCCCCCCCATAAGTGGAATCATGCAATATTTATCCTCTAGTGTCTGGCTTCTTTCAGTTAGAATAACTATGTCAAAGCTCCTCCATGTTGTAGCATGAAGCAGAATTCTAATTTAAGGACTAGACAAATATGAGGGAATATTTTTATTTAATTCTTCCAACCATCGGAGCAGGGTTCCGGGAGCAGACGACACTGCAGTGAGCAAGACCCACCAGGCCCCTGCCCGCAGAGAGGTCGCAGTCCAATGGGGGCCATAAAAAATAATCCAAAGGTGTTTATACGATGATGTTGGTTAGTCATCATTTTTATAAAGAAAAGCGAAGCTGGGGAGAGGGACAGACCAATGTAACATTGGGGGAAACTCTTTAAATGAATTGGCAGCCCAGAGCTGAAGGAAACAAGGAGTGAGTGATGGAAAATTCTGAGGGACAAGCATTCAGATGAAGGAACCCCAGGGCAAACACCCCTGAGGAACCCTGAGCCTATTTAAAGAACATCACTGGGACAAAGTAGGCAAAAGTCCCATTGAGCAAAAGCAGAGTGGCAGGTGGAGAGGCTGAGGGCACACAGGAACCAGGCCACACACTGCCTCGTGCACCGTGGTAGAAACTGTAGGTCTTTCCTTAGAGTGCAGGGAGACCTTAGAAGATCTTAATTACAAGCCATGTGATCTGATTTCCATGTTTCTTGTAGTACAATACATATAAAATTGACCATCTTCACCACTTTTAAGTGTGCGATTCAGGAACACTAATTACATTCACGATGTTGTATAAACATCGCCATTATCTATTTCCAAACTTTGTCATCACCCCAAACAGAAACTCAGCACCCCTTAAACAGTAACCGCCGTGCCTCATGTGGTGGCATAAGAATCCCAATTTGTAGTTTCAAAAGACAATTCCTCCTGCTACTCTATGAGACATATAAACAGAGAAGGTGAAATAGAGAACTCTGTACTGGTGAGAGGTGACGGAGGTTTAGTTCACAATGACAGCAGTGGGAATGGGGAGAAGAGATTAAATTCAGGATTGTCCTCTCAACCTCTCTGTGTCCCTGTCTCTCTCCTTCTCTCTCTCTGAGGTGTGTATGTGTGAGGGTGTGCATGTCACATATGTGTATGTGTCTTGCATGGCACCTATATGTTGGTGTTGGATACTTCATGTGCATCTTGGATGGGGTATGTGTATGGGCGAGTGTGCATCTTGGATGGGGTATGTGTATGGGCGAGTGTGCATCTTGGATGGGGTGTGTGTATGGGCGAGTGTGCATCTTGGATGGGGTGTGTGTATGGGCGAGTGTGCATCTTGGATGGGGTGTGTGTATGGGCGAGTGTGCATCTTGAATGGGGTGTGTGTATGGGCGAGCGTGCATCTTGGATGGGGTGTGTGTATGTGTGTGTGTGCATCTTGGATGGGGTGTGTGTATGTGTGTGTGTGAATCTTGGACGGGGTGTGTGTATGGGTGTGTGTGTCTTGGGTGGCCTACAGTATCAGGCCCATGCTGTAAGCAAAAGTTGTAATTGATGCTCAGAGAACTTCACTCACCTGTATTGCTGTCCCAGCCCCTAGGCCACAAACCTCAGACATTCCCAGTCATTTTTTTAGGGCCCAAGAGGCGAGAATTAATGATAAATTTTTTAAGGTTATGGGCAAGAGAAGCCACCTTGGAAAAACTGTGGAACCTCCTAAGTTGGCCCCTGTGTAGAAAAAAACTCAGTTGAGTGTTTAATTCAGGTTTTCCTGAAAACTCCAGTCTCGTTTCTTTATTTGGGCAAAATTAATTGCATAAATCCTTGTCCACTCACCTCCCAATGACCATTTCCTGGATCACTTAGATTTCCAGAATTCTGCCAGTTGTGAGTGGTTAAAAACTATCGTCCGTGCCCTTTAATTTAGTTTGGGGTATAAAGGAACCCCATGTGAGACAATGAGAATACAATTCAAGACCAATTTAAAATTAAATCCAGAAAAACTAACTATTAACCAGCACATTCTCTA
This sequence comes from Otolemur garnettii, assembly GCF_000181295.1. Taxonomy (NCBI): domain Eukaryota; kingdom Metazoa; phylum Chordata; class Mammalia; order Primates; family Galagidae; genus Otolemur; species Otolemur garnettii. The sequence goes on from NW_003852430.1 coordinate 13,077,394, forward strand.
CCAAAACAGTTAAAATACTAGTATGCGGGAATCATTCACTAGTTTCGTTCAAGTACACTCTATTGCTATACATTACATTTTCTAAAGATGACTGCGACAGTCCTCCTGTCCCACACACTTTTCTAGAATATTCCCATGTACTATCTAGAGGTAGCATTTATAGCCCTGCTCTTAAATCTGGGTAGGTTGTTAAGACTTCTTCACCCAAGACAGGAGGACAAAGTGATACTCTGTGACTTCTGAGGTGAGATCCTAAAAGTGCCATGTACTTTTGCTGTTTTTCTAGGAAACTAGTTATCATCTGTGAGAAACCCAAGCAGCCCATAGAGAGGCCCGTACACAAAGGAACTGAGGCCGCCAACCCCTAACCTCCAGCCCTGCTGAGCTCCCAAAGAGCAGCTGGCATCAATATTCCAGCCGAGTGACATACCCGTCCTCTAAGTGGACCTTCTGTCCCCCTCTGAAACATCCTTACTGACACTGAGCAGACCCACCCCATCAACCCATTCTCAAATTGTAGATTTGTGAGTGGAATTAATGTTTGTTGCTACCTACTAAATTTTGGCAGTTTTGTTTCTCAGTAAGAGGTCACTGGAAGGCCCCAGTATACAGGTAGAGAAACGCCTCAAGCTTTATTAAAATCCAGAAAATGAACACAATCCACAATCTGTCTCAATTAAGCCCATTTGCATAAGGCCAATGGTTACCAACACGCCATTTATAGCTATTCAATACACATAAAGTGATTCTATAAATACTGTGTAACAAAATGAGTTTGCAGCTTCAGAAAATACCTCCATAGTTCTGATAAAATCTGGAATATGCATGATGAAAAGAAATCTTGAGTGTTAGCCACATCCACCTTGCTTAACGAAGGAAATAGTTGTTTTTGTGCTAGAAAAAGGGAAAATGAATGAGAGTTGGGGTAGGCAGGGAACACAGGCTAGAGGAGGTGGAACTGGGACTCCAACTGAAGTAAAGCTTGCATCTGAATGGACAAGGTTCAGTGTATGCAGTAAGGGGAATGACATGCACAGACAGAAACCACATCCTGGGATATGGGCCCAGGTGCTTCTCTGGACCAATTTAATAGAAGAGAGGAAAGACCGTGAGAAGGAATGAATGAAAAGGTGAGGACAAATCACTGACAAAGATACCGAGTAAAACCCTTTGGTGCTGGGTTTAAATCTGCGCTGCAGTTTCCGTCATTGCTGTCAATTTGCCTATTGTATTTACGTCCATTAATTAGGAATCCAAGTAATATTTTTTCCATGGATTTTCTCCTCTGCTTCTAAGATAGGTATCAGCACAGTTTTTATTAAAGGGAAGTTAACTACTTTTTTTCTCTAACAACTCCTCAGAAATAACACACACACACAGATACACACACTCTCTCACACACACACAAATCACACTTCCTTTTCCAAAAATAAATTCAATATTTCTATAACACAAGGATGTGTGATGACTTAATTCATATAAGTTCTCTTTCATTGTATTTGTTCTTATTAATCCTAACAGCTTGAGTAAAATCCATCAACAGGAGTCCCAATCAAGATGGCCAGCTGGACGCAGGTAGACGCTGCTCCTCCACGGAGAAGAACCCGAATATTGGGCAGATTCTCACAGTTTGAACATATTATCTGTGAGAGGGCACTAGGATTCACCAGGCAAGCATGGGAAGCATCAAAAGTAAGGAGAGTGTGCTAGAGCAGCTTGCCTGCCCAGAGGCTGGCTAACAGCTAGGAGAACCTCCTGGATGTGGTGGAACAGGGAGAGAAAAACCCCCAGGGTTCCACTTCCTCAGATGAACTTTTATGATTTTGGCTAAAAGAGAAGTTCTCAGCCCAAGCAGGTCACAGATCTGACATAGGGAGCTGCTGGGAGCCTGCAAACCTGTTGCTCCAGAACTAGAGCTCGCACAGAAGTCCAGAGGCCAGCAGTCCCCAGTGTGTTTGGTACCGGGAACTGGTTTCATGGAAAACCCTTTTTACACAAGCTGGGACCGGAGCAGGGGAGGGGGGAAATGATTCAGGAATGATTCAAGCACTTAGATTTATCATGTACTTTATTTCTATTATTATTTCATTGTAATATATAATAAAATAAGCATATAATGCACCATAATGCAGAATCAGTGGGAGCTCTGAGCTTGTCTTTTTCTTTTTTTTCTCCCCTACAACTAGCTGGTCCCCTGCGGCAGAGACGGAAGACAGTGACACCCAGAGAGTGTTGCTTATGTCCTCGACTCCACCTCAGATCACCAGGCCTTCCATTCTCATAAGGAGCCTGCAACCCGGATCCCTCTCAGGGTCAGTTTGAGGAGGGGTCGTGCTCCTGTGAGAATCTAAGGCCACCACTGGTTTGACAGAAGGCGGAGCTCAGGTGGCCACTGCCACCAGGAGCCATTCTGGAGTTTGAAGCTGGGCAGCCAGGGAAAGCACATGGCCACGGGGATATCTTACACCCGGTGCCCTTGGACTTGTGCTGCTCCCACGCACACGTTTTGGCAGAAATCGTAGATCCTGTGTATCTACATCCGAGCCACATCTACGTCTGTGACCAGTGCTTCCTGGCATCCGCTCAGACTGGAGCAGCCTTGGGGGACTGGTAGGTTGAGGGAAACTGTGGGTCACTCAGAGCTTGGGCATTGGGGAAGCGCCACTTCCAGCTGAGAGGAGAGTGCAGAATGCTGGAGGGTTCCTTAGGGCACAGGGCAGCAGCAGGGTACCAGCTCCCCATTGTTCAGGTCGGCTTGAACCCCATCGTTCAGGTCGTTCAGGTCCTCCCCTCCCCCACCCACTACTGCAGAGATAGGCATGGCTATTTCCACTCGGGACCAGGAAGGATTCCTCGGGGAATACTTAAGCTGGGGCACTTGGGTACAGCTGCCCTGACTCTGACAAAGGATCTTCCACCTCCAGGATTCCATGGGGCTTTGAGGGCTTCTTTCCCTCTCAGAAACTTCAGCAAGTATTTTTATGTGCCCCAAGGACAAAAGCTACCTCCTCCCTGAGGGAGGTCGCAGCCAGCTGTGCACTTGCTGAGCTGCTTGTCTCTGCCAGGAGGACTCTACCCATCTGGGAGGCAAGTCCCTGGCATAACCGCACCTCCCTCACCAGGGTACTTCAGCCATAGCCCATAGCCAGGTCAAGTTGGAAGCTGGGAATCTGGGTGTTGTGTGACCCCAAAGGACAGAGAATGAGTCACTGATAAGAGGGGAATGTGAGCAGCTGGCATGTCCCATAGCTGCCTGCCCCAGCCAGCCTTGTCAAAAGGGGCCCATCCTTCCTGCACCCACCTTTTCCCCACATGAACATTTTTTTCTGGAGCACATCACGCTACGCCTCATCAGCACAGCCAGCACCCCAGCTCCAGGGGCTCAAGGGCAGGTTTACCAGCCCAATCTTAGTCTGGTCACCCCATCAAGCCTGCCATCCAGGAGCCTGGAACTGAAGAATGCCTCATCTACTGTGCCACGGCAGCCACCTGCACGCTTACTCTGCCAAGGGACTGAGGCACAGCTGACCCACATTGCCAGCAACACTTCAGAGGCAAAAGAGAGCAAGCCTCTCTCTACACTGAGCAGGAGAGCTCCCAGCAGAGAAGAGGTAAGCCACAGAGCTGTTTTGAGCTAAAAGAAAAGGGTGCATATGGATAAGAACCAGCATAAGAACTCTGACAACATGAAAAGAAAAAAAAAAAAAAACAGGCTTTTTTGACACCCTAGCTCTCCAGCAATAAACTCTAACAAGAACAACAAAAAAATTAGAATTGCCAGACATGGAATTCAAAATATGGATCACAAATCAACAAGAAAGTTGAAATCCAACACAAAGAAATAAACAAACAAAAATACTTAGCACATGAATGAAAAATTCACTGAAGAGACAGAGATTTTAAAATAAACAAAACAGAATGTCTGGAAATAAAAGAGTCATTTAGGGGATTTCAAAATACAGTGGAAAGCTTTAAAAACAAAATAAACCAAACAGAAAAAAAGAATTTCAGAATTTGAAGGCAAGGCTTTCAGATAATCTCAATCAGTTAAAAACAAAGAGAAAAGAATGAAGAGAAATAAACAAAGACTCCAAGAAATATGGCATTATGTATAATGCCCAATGTAAGAATTCTAGGCATCCATTAAAGAAAGGAAGAAAAAGCAAAAACCATAGAAAATCTATTTAAGAAAATAATGTAGAAAAGCTTCCCTGTGTTTCTAGAGAGTTAGATATCCAGATACAAGAAGCTCAACCAATTCCTGGAATATTTGTGGCAATCAGGACATCACCAAGGCACATAGCCAATACTCTGGCCAAGGTCAAAGTGAAGGAGAAAATCCTACAAGCTGAGAGATGAAAGCATCCAGTAACTTACAAAAGAAAACTCATCAGACTGACAGCATACATCTTAGCAGAAACTGTACACGCCAGCAGGGATTGGGATCCCATCTTTAGTCTTCTTTAACAGAACAGTGATCAGCCAAGATCCTGTATCCTGCAAAAGTAAGTTTCACAACTTCATTTGTGAAATTACATTTATGTGAAATAACATTGGTGTAAATTTGTTATTTCATTTTTGAAATAACATTTTTGCTAACAAGTAAGTGCTACGGGGATTTGTCACCACTAGAACTGCCCTGCAAGAAATGTTCGAAATTGCTCTAAAAACAAACAGAATGGTTGATACTCACCGGTGTAAAAAAGACTCAGAAGTGAAAACTCACAGCTCTTCCATAATAGTATGATAATACAGGGGAAGATACAAAGAAACTAGGTGAGATCAACGTAATGACTAGAACAGAACCTTACTTATCAGTATTGACATTGAATACAAATGGTCCAAATGCCCCCACTTAAAAAATATGGATTGATGAAATGGACTTAAAAACACCACCCAAATATCTGTTTATAAGAAACTCACTTAATTCATAAAGTACTACATAGACTCAAGGCAAAGTGTGGAAAAGAAAAAAATTCCATGCAAATTAAAACCAAAATCGAGGAGTAGCTATTCTTATATCAGATGGAAAAAACTCCAAATCAACAGCAGGAAAAAAAAAGATGATCTTTATACAATGATAAAGGAATCAATTATATAAGAAGATATAACAATCCTAAATAAGTATGCTTCTACCTCTGGAGTTCCCCTATTCATAAATCAGATACTGCGAGAGGGAGAAATGAACTACACAGCAACATCTTGATAGCCAGGGACATCAATATCCACATACAGGCAGAAAACCAGCCAAGAACCACTGGAGTCAAATCAGACTCTAGAACAAATGGACCTAATGGAAATTTACAGAATATTCTACCCCCGAACTACAGAATATACATCCTTCCTATTAGCACCTGGAATGTTTTCTGAGATCTTAGTTCACAAAAACAGTCTCAACAAATACTGAAAAACTGAAATTATACCATATATCTCCTCAGACTACAGTGGAATAAAATGAGAAGTAAATGCTAAGAGGAACTCTCAAAACTGCGCAAATATGTGGAAATTAAACCACTTGTTGCTGAATGATCTTTGGGTCAATGATAAAACCAGGTTGGAAATCAAAAAAGTATTGAATGAAGGACAATAGTGATTGAAGCTTCTGAAAGCAAATACAATAAAAACAAAAATAAGTTAACGAGTCTTAATTAAACTAAAATGTTTCTGCACGGCAAAAGAAATAACCAACAGAATACGTGGGTATTAATCTACAATTAATTCTGTAATAAATAATCCACAGAATGGGAGAAATGGGTCATGAACTGTATGTATTCCAAATAACTAATGTACAGAATCTACAAAGAACTCAAACAAATAATCAAGGGAGAAAAGAAAACCAAATAATCCCATTAAAAAGTGGGAAAATTACATGAACAGACATTTTTCAAAATAAGATATACAAATGGGCAATAAACTTCTGAAAAAACACTCAACATCACTAATCAGGGAAATGCAAATTAAAACTACAAAGAGATGCCACCTGTCAGAATGGCCACATTTTTAAAGGCAGAGAACAACAGAGGTTGGCATGGGTGTGGAGAAGAGGAAATACTCGTATGCTGTTGGCAGGAATGTAAATTATTATAACTTCTACGGAAAATGTTTGGTGATTCTACTTTTCTTCTTCTTTTTTTTTTTTTTGAGACAGAGTCTCATTTTGTCACCCTTGGTAGAGTGCTTTGAAGTCACAGCTCACAGCAACCTCTGGGCTTAGGTGATTCTCTTACCTCAGCCTCCTGAGTAGCTGGGACCACATGCACCTGCCACAACACCTGGCTATTTTTTGTTGCAGTTTGGCCAGGGCTGGGATTGAACTTGCCACCCTGGGTATATGGGGCCAGTGCCCGACTCACTGAGCCACAGCGCCACCCAATTCTACTTTTCTTCAATGGAAAAGTAGACCTACTGTTCAATCCAGAAATCATGCTACTAGATTTCTACCCCCAAAGGAAAAGATATCCTAACCTAAGTGCCCATAAACCGATGACTGGATGAGGAAAATATTACTTGTACACACACACACAATGTATTAACATCATGAAATACTACTCAGCCATAAAAAAGAATAAATAATGTCATCTGCAGCAACTTAGATGGAACTGAAAGCCACAATCCTAAGCGAAGTATCCCAGAGTGGAAAAACAAATACCACATATACTCACTTGTAAGTGGGAGCTAAATAATGGATGTATGTGGTCATGCAGAGTGGAATAGTAGACATTGAAGACTTGGAAGGGAGGAGTATGGGGCAGAGCTGACACAAAAATCATGCATCAGGTACAATATATACTATTTGGGTGACAGGCACAATAATCTCTGACTTGGCCGGGTGAAGTGGCTCATGCTTATAATCCCAGCTCTCATGGAGGCCAAGGTCGGCAGATCACTTGAGCTCAGAAGTTCAAAACCAGCCTCAGCAAGAGAGAGACCCTGTCTCTACTGAAAAAGAAAAAAACGAAAACAAAAATATGGAAGAACCAGCCAGACTTTGTGGCAGGCACTTGTAGTCCCAGCTACTTGAGAAGCTGAGGCAAGAGGACTGCTTAAGCCCAAGAATTTGGAGTTGCTGTGAGCTATGACACCATGGCACTCTATCAAGGGTGACAGAGTAAGACTCTGTCTCAATAAATAAGTAAATAAATGCACTGACTTTACCACTATAGAATTCGTCTATGTATCAAAAAAAAAACATCTGTAGGCTCGACACCTATAGCTCAGCAGCTAAGGAGCCAGCCACATACACCAGAGCTGGCAGGTTCAAATCCAGCCCGGGCCTGCCAAGCAACAATGACAACTCCAATCAAAAAATAGTCAACCATTGTGGCAGGTGCCTGTAGTCTCAGCTACTTGGGAGGCTGAGGCAAGAGAATCGCTTAAGCCCAGGAATTGGAGTTTGCTGTGAGCTGTGGTGCTACAGCACTCTACAGGGGTGACATAGTGAGATTCTGTCTCCAAGAAAAAAAAAAAGGTACACCCCAAATCTACTGAAATTTTTTTAAACCTAATTGATTATATCATAGAAGCCATAAAAAAAGAGAAGAAAGTACATTACCAACCATATCCATCAGCTGATAGGCAGTCTCAAAACTGCAGGACTCTAACCCCAGTTTTGGTGCAGTCAACCTCTCTGCTTCCCCGCCCCCCCAACTACAGAATTCTGCTCCTAGTATTGTTCGACTTTCCTATACTTTTATATTTATACATTTATACTTTTAGTATTTATACATTCCAGGCACACCTCCAGTCACTGATGTCTGTAACTAAAGAATGTGCACACACTAAAGTCTCTGAAACAATGACTTGCTGGTCTCTGGGAAGAGATATGAATTCTCAAGGTCATTGCAGTAAGCATATAAATTGCTATCCTCTTACTATCCAAATTCTGAACCTAATAAGATCAATATATTGGAGGCCAAAATATCACTCAGGTAAAACTAGGTTTCAGGGTGTAGTTTATGTTGCTAAGTGAATCTCCCAGTCCTGAACCCCAGAAATGCATAGACATAGCATGTGCTGGACTTGAGATAGCTTCCTCTCCTGACCCTCACATGGCCGAACTTCTCTCCACAGAAGAATGGAGTGTTCTCCAGCTCTGAAGAGGAAGGGAGCAGAAGGGCTAGAGCTACAGATGCCCAGTTTCTCTCCCCAGATCCCTAAGCACAGTGAGAATGTCAAGAGAGGTCGGAAGTTTTATGGCGAGAAGTCACTTATTCATAGAACAAGAGTAGGCAAATTATAATCCCCTTTAGACCATAAAATAGGCCATTTTATGCCAGATTCCACCCACCTCTTGTTTTTGTACAGCTTTCAAGCTAAGAATAGTTTTTACATTTTTAAATGATTGGAAAAAACTTCAAAAGAATATTTTGTGACACATGAGCAGTATGAAATTAAAACTTCAGGGTCCATAAATCGTTATTTTGAAATAGCCATTGGAGTTTGTTTACATATCGTATAGACGATATGTCAGCTTTCACACCACACTGGAAGATTTGAGCAGTTGTGGCAGAAAACATATGACACATAAAGCCTGAAGGATGTACTATTTGACTCTTCACAGAAAATGTTTGCTGACCTCTGCCACAGAGGAAACATCTGGGTTGGAGAAAAACCATCCTCCCTGGGGTCATACTGGAGATGGACTCTCCCTCCATGTTTCTTCCTTTGATCATTTATTTTGTTTTATTTTTGTTTTCAGTGTCCCCATACTATAGGTAACTACAAAATATTTGTTGAATTTATTTGAATAAATTTGGGCAAAAGTGAGCCATACATAACCATTAGCTCCCATGTTCTCATACTTTAAACTCATAATGTGTGGATCACCAATGTAACATCTATACCAGATCAAATCATTCAAAACTGTAAATGACAGACCTTCAGGGAAAGAATTGCTACCTTAAGATAATGCATGAGCTACTGTTGTAATCCCAGCAGCAGAGAGAAGGATGGACTCCACTTCAGATATAATTAATTAATAGAAATTTATGAATAATTTTGATACACCTGCAGGTGCATCCTGCAGGGTGCTCTTGTAGTGGGCCAACAAGAAGCCTTGAATAGTGGGGGAGAAGCATTTTATACCATTATTCTGCATAGTTGTGGTGACTAGCAAGCTAGCAATACAGAAGCCAATCATAGTGGTTAGCACAGCTCCATATAGCTCAGGGGTCACAAGGTAAGGGTACATATTGATTCAGACATCACAAGATATATCACAAGTACATTACTTCATGATCATAAGATGGGGTATGTCCTAGGGGTTTACACAATTCAGGGTGGAAGTACATGTTTACTTAGGGTACATTAGCTCATAATTCAGGGGTACAAAACAAATGTTGGGTAAATTTCCAAGAACAACTTGGGACCTCTTCACCCGGGGCTTTATTTGGAATCAACCCCTCCCTTCCTCAACCCCTCTCTGCATACTTCCTTAATTTCAGACTGTTTCTCTACCCTTGAGAGGGCAGGAACTAAAAGGCTTAGGAGAGGTTTCTTTTTCTAGGGTAGGGGGTTTATTCCCCACTGGTCTTAGGGAGAGGGTCAAGGGCTGGGGGCTTGGTTATTATACTACCATTTATGGTAAACTGGAAAAATATGTCATGCTCTCTGGTTTCGTTCATTCCTGCTGCTAAAACAAAAATACCACAGACTAAGTAATTTACAAACAATGAAAATGTATTTCTCATAGTTCTAGAGGTTGGGAAGTCCAAGATCAAGGTGCCAGTAGAGTCAATGTTTGGTAAAGCTGCTTTCTTCTTCCAAGATGGCACTTTGTTGCAAAGTTCTCTGGAGAGGACAAAGGCTGTGTTCTCACATGACAGAAGGGACAGAGGGCAAAAGGAACTTCCTTCGACCAGCTTCATAAGAGCTATCATCCCATTCATGAGGTCAGAGCCCTCGGAACTTTAATCACTTGCCAAAAGATCTTACCTCTTATGACTAGCACATTGGGTATTAGGTTCCAAGATATGGACACAGACATTCAAACTCTGTTGCAGGAGGTGGCTCTAATTTAATTCTGTTCAATTTCTTCCTTTATTATTTATGAGATTCTTCCTGGCCCTGAAAACTACACAGCCATACTTGGATGAAAAACTAGTAAAATACTATTTACACTTGTCCCAGCTCATGAAACAAACAGAAATAATAATGACTTGTCAAGAACTCAAATGTCAGAGTTCAAACATTTCCTGAACCAACATCCAGGAAGCTCCCCCTTGTAGAACTATACATTGTAAGGCCGTTTGTATAACCCCAGTCTGTAGTTTCTAAACGGTGATATGTAGTCTGTCTACTCACATTAGCTTACGGCAGAGCTCTAAGAATATTCTTACACATTGATTCCACCGTCAGCCAAAAGCCTCCCCGGAGACCAGTGCCAGCAGCTGCTAAGGAGAAAACTGAGTTAGAGCCAAGTGGGTGCTCATTTTATTTGCAGCACGTGAAGGTTGCTTGCTTTGCTCTTATAGTTAGAGGTAGCTCTATGTCCAGGCTTCCTGGAGGGGCAGACAGTGGCGCATCTGTAGAGCGAAGGCCAGTCATGGAAGGAGCAGAAACTCCTCAGATGGCATGGAGACAAAGTACCTCTCAAGTCCTTCACTTGTTTTCATCAAACTGTTCCTGTTCATATTCTCAAAAGCTTAGTCGTCCAGTTTTTCTAAACACTTTGTTCATCCTGTTGATTTCTTTGTCACTGGACACTTTTTTGAACTCTTATCAGAAATGCTCTCTCTTAAAGAGACGATATCGTTAAATTATGTCTGTTTTCGTCATTCTCACCAGCGTTGTTCTGAAAAAGAAAGCTGACTCCTTCCCCTGCTCAGTACCCAGCCCTGCCGACATCAGGAAAGCCTGAAGTTGCCTTCTTTTCCCTTAACCCCAAAGCGGCTATGAAAATAGTAGCAAGGAGCACTGTCTTTTACTTTAAGATAGTTTTTTCAGGTGTCTCAGCCCACATGTAAATTCCTGCCCTATCTCCACCTAGCTATTCTAGCATAGTACACTCCACTGTATTTTTCTTCCCCGGCTTTTTCAAGCCCTTTTCCAACAAGTTGATTTTCTCTTATTCACAGTAAACACAATATTCCCTTCTGCATGAATCGCCCTTAAATAATTACATTGGGGAAATATAATTGAAACCGAAATCTTCTTCCAACCCAGAAATTCTCTCCACAAAGGTAACAGAGAAAGAAAATAATACTGTTTTTGAATAAGCATTAAACCAGAAAGTACCACACGTCATGGGTAATCTCCTAGTAGATTGCAAAGACAGAAAGAAATCTCACCCTCGTGTATCGTTAAGTAGATACAATCCATTATGTATAACTAGTCTTTAAGTAAGAGGACTTAATAGCACCATTTGTCCCACTTAGTTCATCCTAACTTTAACTGGTAATTGGGGTGACCATCTGTGCTAGCTAATCAGCTTTATTCAAAGAAAAAACGAACTTCTATCTTTATCACAAGAAACAGTTTTGCAACTGGAACCAAGTCATCCAGCAAACTTAGGCTCCTATTGTCCCACAGCAACCAAGAGACAAGGCTGCTCTCTCCCTCGATGTTTACATGTCAAAGAGATGGCTCCCAGGTGCTTTCGAAAGACACTGCTATGCCACAAAGCTGGGGAAAGACCTGTCTGTCCCTCAGAAGAATTTGCATACAGTTTAAAAGGAAGAGAAAGAACTTAAATGTTTCATGTTTTCTTGAAATTATAACATTAGTAAATGTTCTAAAAAAAAAGTAAAGGGGGAAAAGTTACTTTTCTTACTTTCTACAGGGAGAATTAAGCCTCTTAATGTTCATTTAGCAGCCTTGATCTACCTAATGGAATGATGTCTGATGAAGCTGGAGGGAGGGCAATTGTGGAGGCCAGTAACGAAAATCCTCCGGGAGATGGAAAGACTGCAGAGGGAAGGAGGTATCCAGGGACCTCTAGATAGAGACCCATTTCCACCTGCCATTACCTTACCTATATCCTCTTCACTATCTTCCTTCAGACTCTTGGTTTACTTATCAAAAGCCAAAGGTGAGTGTAGCACTTCTGCTGACGGGTGACTGGCAGCAGTAATTAAGCGCAAAGCTTGGCCAAAGGCTAGATTTACTGAATAGGATTTGGCCCCTCAGGGCTGAGAAAATATGAATTTCTTAGCACCCGCAGGTAAACTGGAAAGCCTACAAAGGATGTTTTTGAGATTTCCTGGTAGGTGGGCAGAACCGGCTGGCAGGAGGGTTCTGTCCAAAGAACAGATGGCCTAAAAGTAGTGTCTTAAACACACAATGGGGATGCGTGGAGAGACTGCAGAAAAATAAAAGAGCATGGGAATATTTTTATGATGCAATGTAATTTAATAAATAGTAAAGGGGACAATAAAAAGGATGTGGTGTCTAATGAAAGGATCTAAGATTCAAGGTGGATCAGAGATAAAATTACACCCAAATGCTTTGGGAAACAAATCACAGGTGATATGAATTTTGTATATCCTTCCCTATCCAGTAGACATATATCCACCCCAAACCACGAAATTGGAGTAAATACAAGTTCACATCAATGTGGTAAAGAAAGTAAAAAGAAAAAAAAAATGGGAATGCCTCCTGTATTCAAATGAAATTCAGACTGGTATGATAATTATTAGGAAATTCACTTTTTCAGTTAATGACATCACATTGAGTAAGGGCCAGAACAAAAACTATCATTTGGTGAGCACCTACTGTATGCCAGGCAGGAAGCTAAGTATTTCGTGCATATTATCTCAGAAATGCTTAGAATCATTGAAAGAATTAGGTATTATTTACATTTTATGTATATGGAGGATGAATTTCTGAGAAATAAATTGCCCAGTTATACAACTAGGCAATGGTGGTGACAGACTTGAAATTAAGGGCTATTGGACACAGAGCCCTTTGCATTTTCGTACTGGTTTCTACTATAGATTCTGTGCATTATGTTTCCATGGGCTTCTGCTCAGGAGACAGAGGAGCACTCCGAACAGTCTTTTCTTGCCAGGGTCCTGCACCAGGGGCAAGGTCCCTTGTTTTTCCCCTTTTCTGGGGGTGTTTTCCTTTGCCAAGAATGGGGTCTTCAGTCCCCATTCTCCTGCATTTCTCATTGGACACACAATCCCTAAATGACTTTGATCACTCAATTATCTGAAAAAGAGTGATCTCTCAAGCTAACCTCCAATTTTTTATTTAACCAACAGGTTCCAAGCATTTTTATAATGTCCCTCTATTATCAATATCAATAGGTATGTTTATTTATTTACAATTTTATATGACAATATGCAGTATAACATATTTACATGTTGAATACATTATAACATGAACACCAAGATAGGATAATTTTTAAATGAGATTAGAGGAATTTTATCTTATATAATATTATCAGTATTTATAAGTTTTACTTTATATGTTTAAACTTTTTTTTTAGATCATATTTCCCAAATACCTTGAGTGTTATTGAATATGCTGACTCATTTTCTAAAATCTTGGTTAAATATTTTTTTATAAGTAATTAAATTCTAGAACACTTTCTAAGTTTGGATTATTTTGATATGCAGTAGAGGTATCTTTTACTTGGCTACAGCAGTCATTAAAAACAAATATTCTCAGCTAGTAAATATCTATTTTCTCTGATTTCAATCAGTTGCCATCAAAATGCATTAGACTGTTTTGCTTGTTTGTATTTTTTTGAATGGGTTCAAGCAACTAATAAATGTGAAATAATTTTAAACAGCTTAAAAATTGTTTCCAAGTTTCTTATATGTGTATGCACATATATATGTCTGTGTGTAACTTTATCAATGGCACACTTATGATAATTCCTATGAAAACCATGAAAAGATGTCCAAATGTCTATTTTCAACATAGTCTTCCCATGGTACAAAAGGAAGTTATTTTTTCATTTGCTGTGAGCACAAAGCTTATACATGGATAACATTGGATGTATTTGGCAGACGCTGTCAGATCTGAGCAAATGATCCTTGCTCTTAACTATGTAATATAGCTGACAAAGCGCCTAATACACAGTCAGCTCTGATACTTTTTTATGATGTATGTGTGCTTGTATTATTAATTTTTTGAGCTATAGTCTCCAAATTAATGTTTTTAGCTCTTTCATCCCTTTAGTAGATATATTTAGCTAAAATAATAAATTCTGAAAATCCACTTATCCAATGTCATCATGGGGCAGAACCCTTATTAGATACCTGAGGGTGCCACTATCAGCTCATTGTAGGTATAGAACTAAACATTTGGTGCAGAAACTGTACGTGATGCATCTTGGGACATGGAACAGAGACCACACCACACAGCTTGTGTTCATCACAGATGACACTTAGTAAAGCTTCATTTTTTTTTAAATTTTTATTGTTTGGGATTCATTGAGGGTACAAAGTATTAGGTTACACTGATTGCATTTGTTAGATAAAGTCCTTCTTATAATAGTGTCCCACCCCTAAGTGGTGTGCTGTACAGCATGACACCCTTCCCCCCATCCTTCCTTACCCTAACCCTCTCCCCCTTATATCAGCTTATCTACTGCCCTCATGTTAGAATTGCACACACTGAATTCTTGCTTCTCCATTCTTGTGATGCTTTACTAAGAAGAATGTGCTCCACCTCCATTCAGGTTAATACAAAAGATGTAAAGTCTCCATCTTTTTTTAGTGGCTGAATAGTATTCCATGGTATACATGTACCACAGCTTGTTAATCCATTCACAGGTTGGTGGGTATTTAGGATGTTTGCACATTTTGGTGATTGTAATTGAACTCCAATAAACAGTCTAGTGCAAATGTCCTTCTAATAAAAGGACTTTTTTTTTTCTAGGTAGATGTCTAGTAGTGGGATTGCAGGATCAAATGGGAGGTCTAATTTGAGTTTTTTGAGGATTCTCCAACTTCCTTCCAAAAAGGTGGTATTATTTTGCAGTCTCACCAGCAATGTAAAATTGTTCCCTGCAGTTTTGAGATTTTGTGACATGTGAGCCAGCCTCACTGGGGTTAGGTGATATCTCAGGATGGTTTTAATTTGCATTTCTGTGATGATTAGGGACGATGAACATTTTTTCATATGTTTGTTAGCCATTTGTCTGTCTTCTTTAGAGAGGGTCCTATTCATGATGCTTGCCTAGTGATATATGGGATTGTGGGTCTTTTTTTGTTGATTGATTCTCTATAGATCCTAGTTATCAAGCTTTTGTCTGATTCATAATATGCAAATATCTTTTCCCATTCTGAAGATTGTCTGTTTGCTTTGGTTGTTAGATAAAGTCCCTTTTATAATAGTGTCCCACCCCTAAGCTTCTTTAAGCTGTTCAGAAGCTATTTAGTTTAATTAAGTCCCATTTGTTTATTTTTATTGTTGTTTCAATTGCCAAGGAAGTCTTCTTCATAAAATCATTCCCCAGGCTGATATCTTCAAGTGTTTTCCCAACACTTTCTTCAAGGATTTTTATTGTTTCATTCCTTAGATTTAAATATTTTATACATCTTGAGTCAATTTTTGTAAGTGGTGAGAGGTGCAGGTCCAGTTTCGGTCTTTTACATGTGGTTATCCAGTTCTCCCAACAGTATTTATTGAATAGAGATTCTTTTCCCCAGCATATGTTCTTCTTTGGTTTATCAAAAATCAGGTGGCTATAAGATGTTAGTTTCATCTCATGGTTTTCTATTCAGTTCCAAATGTCAGTGTGTCTAGTTTTGTGCCAATACCATGCTGTGTTGATCACTACAGCTTTGTAGTATAGCCAAAAGTCTGGTGGAGTGATACCCCTGGCTTTATTTTTATTACTAAGAGTTGCCTTGGCTACATGGGGTTTCTTCTGGTTCCACACAAAATAAAGAGTTATTTTTTCCAATTTTTAAAAGTACAATGGTGGTATTTTACTGGGGATTGCATTGAGTCTGTAGATTGCTTTGGGTAGTATAGACATTTTCACAATGTTTCTCCTTCTCACTGCCACCTTTACTTCAAATTTCTCAGATCTCAGAGCTTAGGTTTTGAAGTGGCCTCAGCCTGAGCAAAGCCAAACTCTTCCCTATCACCAAATAAACAGAAATCTATGCTCTTGATGACAATATGTTTAAGTCTATGCTCTTGATGACAATATGTTTCAATATGTTTCAGGAACACAAGGTGGCATTGTGGTTTTTATAGAAGATGGAGAGCAAAGGCAACAACCTCTATGGTCCTTATTTCAAACTTAGTTGCCTTTGGTAATCACATGATTGTTTCCTCAGCATCCAGACCCTGTAGGGTTGGGTTCTTTAAGCTCACAAGACTTCTTCAGGGGCAGATCTCACAGTGCCCCTGATTCCAGTTCCCATGGAGTACAGGAGTCCCTAAGCCTATCCCAAGAGTGGAGTTCTGATCCCAGCAGGTGGAACTATTAAGATAGTTCTTTAGGCCCCTGCTAAGACTTTCTCATGACCTTCCCACAATGCCACACCCCTGGTCACTGATACCTTCTCAGTATAGCTGCCTCACCAGTCACCAAACCTATATAGCAAATATACTCCAAATGGTATTCAAATCAGGTTGCTGTATACTGTTAGAGTCCACCCACTCATCCTAGCTTTCCACTTAATATGCAGCTTCCCCCAACAATTGAAATCTCTGGAAAAGCTTCCTCCCATTCCAGATCCCTGTGCCAGTCACAAACACTTGTCTAATTCATCAGATTTCCACCACTCTGGATTATATGCTGTACCTGGCTCATCACCTCCTCACTGTGCTCCCTGAACTATATGACTCTGGGTAAGGGCCTTGTGCCAGTTATTGCTGGGTTCTCTCTTTTTCTCCATTCATTCTGGGAGAGCTCAGCTGAATAATCCTTCTGATCCACCATGTTGCTTCATCTCTAAAGCTTAATTCTTTTTAAAAAAATGAAAATAGAAGTTCTAATATTTTCTTTTCACACCATGCTGAGTTATCAAAAGATTTTTTTATGATGATACACAATATGATTTATTAATATATTATAAGCATTTTTAACATAAACATACAAAGGATGTGATTTTATTAGTACTCAAATAAGGATAACTTTTTAAGAAAGAAAATTTGATTTATAAAGTCACACAAGATATTTTCAAATGGCAATACCCTATATTAGTCATTAACAGAATGCTCTTTTTGGAAGACAATTGCAGAAAATTAATCAAGATTTGTAGTATCGTTTGTTCCATTTTAAACTATGATTAACAATGTCATGTCACTTCTATAAATTTATTCTAAAGAAATATTTATAGATGTATAGAAATATCAATTTAAAAATCAGTCTACTAAGAAATGAGGCAATTTAAATATCCAACAATAAAGAGACAGTAATCAGCTGCAGTGAATTCAAAAGATGGACAACTATGTGACTATTAAAATCAGATTCTGGGAGGATATTTAACAATATGGGAAAATATTGTACTTTTAAGTGAAAAAAGGCAGAGTATAAAGGAAAATATTTTGTAAAAACAAAACATACATTAAAAAATAAGAATGAGGGCGGCACTTGTGGCTCAGTGTGTAGGGCACCAGCCCCATATACTGAAAGTGGCAGATTCAAAGCCAACCCGGCCAAACTGCAACAACAACAACAACAACAACAAAAAAGAATGAAAGGAATATGCATTTAAAACAATGTATGTATCCAGGTAATGCTTGATTTCCACTTAATTTTTCATATACCTTCATATTTTTAGATGTCTACAGTGTGTTCATAGGTTTATTTACAATACATATAAAATATATACACACACATTCTATTCACTGTAGACATTTTTTAAAATATAAAACATGTTTGGGTTATCTATGACATATAGCCGAAGCAAATCTTATGCATGTGTGCACATAGGGTTTAGTTTGGCTGTGCATTGTAGAAAACCCAAATATATTGCCTAAGCAAGACAAGGGTTTTATCTCCCGGTTAGAAGAGGTTTAGAGGATATACAGAAGCAGCAGAAATATCAGAGACCCAGCTCAACTAATAGAATGTGGATTTCTTCCTCAGGGTCAGTCCCATGCACAGTCCATTCCTGACAGGACAAAGGATGAGAGTAGGCAAGGCACACACCTCATACCAGTTGAGTCAGCTCCCTTGAGAAGCTTTCCTGGAAGTACCACTCAACAATATTTGCTAGCCACCGCTATCTGCGAGTTGAGAATTAGAGTTTTTATTTAGACATATGTTGATGCCTGGAGTAAATTCCAGGCTTTTTCCTAAGGAAGTGAGAAACAATGGCATTTGCATAAGCAATTACAGTGCAGGCTGTGCTAGACTTATAATAATGAAACTTCTTTATTTTTCTTTTAAGTGTGATGGCAGAACAACAACAGAAAACAATTTCCATGAGAGAAAAAGAATGAAGGAGAAAACAGAAGCTACAGATACAAAATTCAAAATCACAAAAATAAGATTCTTTTGACACCCATAGGAAGGGAAAAGAAGGCTTAAGATCCAATTATAAGCAATGTAAAATTTCAAATAGACCCCATTTCACTTTCCAAAAATAAAGTAAAAAATAATAAATTGAAAAAGAGAGAAATATAAGATGGACTAGAAATACGGGGTTCCCCCACTCAGGGCTGGACAAGGACCCGTTTTCTAAGCCTACACAAGAGACTTCTTTTTCTGCAAACTACATGCTCTGAATACAAGCAAAGACAGGAAAAATGCAGTTTTATCAGTATTTCATGGAAGCCTGGCCTCTTCTGAAGTGAATTCCCTGCCACTTTGTTGGGAGCCAGAAGAACTACATTTATTTGTTAATACATTCACTAGCTAATCAACGTTTGGAAGGTGTCTTCCCTCTGCCACATCTTCTCACGACCTCTCTGCTTACAAACATAACCCCCTAGACAAAAGACCTGCATGAGACTCCCCACTTGGGTCTTCCCTCTCTGCCAGAGGCTCTGGTGCCTTTTATTTCTTCTGCATATCTTTCTATCTAATAAATCCTATCTTATCACAGATCTGTGTGGTCCATGGGTTCATTCTTTGAATCTATGAGACAAAAGACCTACTGCAGAAAGAAATGCTGTCAATAATACAAATTCCAATATATCATTCACTCTTTCTTATTTCTCACCAGTATCCAAGAGTTAAAGGGAATCATGGAAACAGAGTAGATAGAGGCAGTTAGAGTCTGCTGCTTCTGCTTCCCCCTCTGTAAAAGGGAGAAGGCTAGAATCCCCTTAATGTGTAATGTGTGTCTGGGATACATAAGTGCTATCCGTCCTACTCTATGAGTTTGACATTTCTATTCAATATTTGCTGCTAAATTCATTTCTTGCTTTTTGTATAGATAAACATGAATAACATTTAAATGCATGTGAAATTTTAAAAGATTATAAATATAGTTATATCTTCTCCAACCATAATGACCCATTCTTCACAAGAATCTTCAGGGTTTATTACAAAACTATTAAATCATGTGGGCAGAGATATTATGCAGGCAGACATTCCAGAGGACTCATGTGGCAATGCCCTGGGCCTCAACTGCCTCCCCAACACTATTCTCCACACACCTAGGGGGGTTGGAATGTTCCCCAGCATAGACAGAAAATAGTTGGGGACATCTAAAATTCAAAAGAATTAAGAATTAACCTGGATTGAAGACAATCAAGCCTGAAGGCTAGAACCATAATAGGTCCTCTCACATCCCCTAAAGCAACTTTGTTTGTTATCTACTTAGCTCTGCCCTTGAGAATTATTCTATGATTTAGTGACTCTACTCCAATGACCATAATCAAAAGATCAGCTGCATCATTGAGTCATAAAACTATTAACTCTTTAATTCTTCATTCTGTAAACACATGCCTTAAAATCTTAAATAAAAACCTCCTAAGAATTGGAGTCAGGGTGGCACAGGCTAGAACTATGTCCTTCTCTCCAGGTCTCGGCAGATTTTTTCACAAAAACTGCCTGTTGATTTCTGAGTGGTGTCATTTCTCCCTCCACCTCCAGACCAGGTGGTTAGGAAAATCCCCTCTAAGGGAATTTTCAGCCCACTGTGTTGTGGTGCTTTCCTGGCCACAACAAAAACAAAATAATTTTAAATTCATTTTTATTTTAAAAGCCACACTTTATAACAAGCACATACTTTTAGAAAATTTGGAGCACAGGTATTAACATCAAGTCATTAAAAACAAATAAGCACAAAGGGTTATCCCAGTTTAGACAGTTAGATAAGCTGAAGAAATCAAAGAAAATACGAGAACTTCTTATATGAATTATAGATTGGTTAATTGTAAGACTTTAGCATTTCCGAGTAAACACAATGCTCAAAACATTCAAGAAAACTGGATGCCTGGGCTTCAAATGTAACCACAACGTTTATTTTAAAGATAACAATTAGGAGATCCTCAATTTAGAGCATGGATGTCTTCTATTTCTGCAGAGCTGAAACAGAATATTTTATCATGACATTTTCTTCCCTGTAATTCTAATGATTTGCACTTCTTTTTCCTTTCATTTTTATTTGAGAAGCACAAAATTGGGTACATATGCACAGAGCCTATTTTGTAACGAAAACATAGAAACTTTTTTTTTGTTTTTGAGACAGAGTCTCACTTTCTTGCCCCTGGTAGAGTGCCATGGAGTCGACCTCACACTCCTGAGCTCAAGTGATCCTCTTGCTTCAGCATCCGTAGCAGCTGGGACTACAGGCACCCCAATATTTTTAGACATGGGGGTCTTGCTCTTGCTCAGCCTGGTCTTGAAGTCCCAAGCTCATACAGTCCACCTGTCTTGGCCTCCCAGAGTGCTGGGATTACAGTCATGAGCCACCATGCCTGGGCCCAAACATAGCAGTTTAAAAACTTTTTTTTTTTTTGCAATTTAAAAACCTCAAATAGTTGCTCTAATTTTCTGTTCCATAGAATTTAAAAACCTCTAATAGTTGCTGTAATTTTCTGTTCCATAGAGGTTCTCCAGGCTGCCTCTATAAATGAAGAGTCTTTTCCTGTTCCGTTATCAGAATTCGCTTCACATAACTATTCTTTTGATTCCAAGCAATAGAATGTTAATAATCACAGGAATTTAATTCCCCCAGTTAATGTCAGTAGTAAATTTGGTTAGGGAAAGAAAACTCTCTTATTTAAAGAACAGAGCACTGAAAGGCTGCTAAATCATGTCTCAGATTCTTTTAATTTATTATTGCTTGACTTTCTATTGACTCGTTCATCTGTGGCTCCAAAAAGCTCCCCATTTCTGAATGCTTCTCACATGATCATGCAGAAGCATGCAATTGAATGGCATTTATCAAAAGACGGCAGGCATAGTATGCCTATGGGGAATTTTTCCAGGAGTCCTTTCTTTAAATATGATTCCTAACCTCTGGGGGAAAAAATTGTGAAAATAAGAACTTGCTAAGAAATTAAGGAGGAAAAGGACCATTTTAACCACTGTCTATTGTTACTCTTTGTCCACAAATTGTACTGAATGTGTCATAGCAACTTGACAAAGTAGACACAATTATTATCTTCATTCTACAAATGAAATAATGAAAGTAGTAACATGATGGGTCCCATGTTAAACAATAATAAACAACCCCAGTTTCAAACATAAGTAAGATATTCCCTCTGAACTACATTGGACCATAAAAACGCAAATTATGTAAATTGTCCATGAAAATAGCACAACTACACTATAATTTGTTGTAAAACGTGAAGTTTATATGGATTTTTCATATAAATATGAACATGTTTTATAGCTCTATACACAAACAGAAGAAAAAACAAATAGGGTAAGCTGAAATAAGTCCATATTGATTAACAATTGGATCAACTAAGACAAGATTTTACTAGTCACTGCTCAATAAATAGTAGATATCACATTATTGCTATTCCTGGACCTGTACTTTATGGGGCAATTGCATCATATGGGGACTGAGACAGAGGGGCTTTGTGATTGGGTATCATCCTCTTCATCGGAGACTCAAGCCTCACATCCAAAATACCTGCTTTTTTCCCTCCAACAAGATGAAGCTAAGCACCTAAAAGTTATTCAGCCCTGATTATTCCCCCAACTATATGTAAAATTTTAAATTACTCCTGTTTTTTACTAAGAGAGAGCCAAGCACACGTATAACAATGCTGTTAATGTACGAAGTCCTTTGCTTCCCTTGGTCCCCCTAATTCTGGATTAATTTTCCTACACTTCTGAATGAAATTCCTTAGGAATATACCCCCACCCCAGGTATCCCTCATCTCCTAAATCGCCTTGGATGAATCCTGGCTGTCTCTACTGCTATATACTGCAGTCTTCCTTGCAGAGTAGTTAACAGTAATCATCAACAAAGTATCAAAAAAGACACATGAGAACACGGACGTCATCTCTTATGGGATTAACTATGTTCTTCTGGCTGTGAGAGCAGCTTTACTGACAACCTTTAAGATCCAAAATACAGGAACAAAACTGTACCTAACATTTTCAAATCATAACATTCATCAATAATGTAAAAAGAAAAAAAAAATCCTCTCTCTTAAATATTCTCCATTCATCAGCCTTAGTGACAATTTCCAAAACAAAAAAAGACAAAATGTAGCCTCTAGTCTGAATTTACGGTTTGTCAGTGTATTAAGACAGGAATGTGTCCCAACAAGCTCTTGAATTTTTAGTTTATTATACTGCAGAACCATTTGAGTGCTTTATCCCCCGGGTACAAGGCCAATATTTGCATCTTGACTCATGTTTGTAGCTACTTTAGTGGATTCATAAGACTCGAAATCCAGGATACATATATAAGAACAATAAATTCTTTTGGAATCTTGGAAACATTGTATTTCTATTCTTCAGGGGTCCTCAAACTTTCTAAACAGGGGGCCAGTTCACTGTCCCTCAGACTGTTGGAGGGCCAGATTGTGGGCCCCGGGATGAGTCAGCTGCTAAGCAGGACAGGCAATGGTGGCAAAAAACACCTGGCAGGTGGGATAAATGTCCTAGGCGGGCCTCATGTGGCCCGTAGGCCGTAGTTTGAGGACGCCTGCTTCAGAACAACTAAAAGGAACGAACTCTACAAACTTCTCTCTGTACAATTTGGTCGCACAGTCTGCATTGGAATACCTAAATGGATGATCTATTTTGGAGCACAGGTATCAGAAATAGAAAAACACTATATTGACCATGCTTATATATTTTACCTATTACATTTTCAGTATATTTTCCTGGGAAAAGATTAATATTTACGGGCAGTGCCTGTGGTTCCGTGGGTAGGGCACCAGCCCCAAATACTGAGGGTGGCAGGTTCGAACCCAGCCCCAGCCATACTGCAACAAAAAAATAGCTGGGTGTTGTGGCTGGTGCCTGTAGTCCCACCTACTTGGGAAGCTGAGGCAAGAGAATCACCTAAGCCCAAGAGCTGGAGGTTCCTGTGAGCTGTGACACCACAGCACTCTACCAAGGATGACAAAGTGAGACTCTGTCTCTAAAAAAAAAAAAAAAAATTAATATTTACATTTTAACAGATACAATTTAAAAAATCAACTTGCAATTGCCAATGTGCACCAAAGAATTATGATTTAGGATAAAAGAAGTTTTCATATTCAACTATTTCTATTTAAAAATATTTAATGGTTATTGTTTTATTAGTTTATTTCTTGGCCAATACTTGAACACCTTTAGCGATAACATATGCAAGGATATTTTCACTCTATTAAGGAACAATATTTGTACTTATAGCTACTTTCGATTTTGTAAGCGCTGCATTTTATAGTAATTAAGATATATAAGACATTTTGTATTAAAGAAAAAATATGTAGATTTTAAATAGAAATATAAAGTAAATTTACTTTTCTTAGATTTAATAATAAGAAATATTCAGCTTCCTGATGTATATTTACTAATTCTGTTGTACTTAAATCTAAATAGTTAAATACTAATATGGAAATTGAAATAGTTTCTTTAATCTGTTTAATGGTTTATGGAGGCAATTAAGTGAGATAAAGGGGCAAATCATGTGTTTTAGATTTAAATAGACCTGGAGGAAGGAAATAGATATAATAGATGATTAGATAGATTAAATACATAGAATATTTTGTTACTGTTTTGTGAATGCTGTTCCTTCATTTTTCTCTCTGATAAATCTTGGATTTATCCTTTTTAATTTTAAATAGTTATTTTAACTTTAAAAAATATTCCTCTATTATCTTTTATTCTTTGAGAGTATGTTCTTCTGATGGTAGTAGATTATGTTGTGTGTGCTGTAATTTTTTTCTGTGAGCATTTCCCTAACAGAGTACATTCCAGATTATGGCCGTTTCCTTATGACCAATTTCATTCTGTTTTTAAACTAAAGTACAAGCTCTATAGGGTGAAATGCACAAGTCGTAAGAGTTCAGCTTGATTAATTTTTGCATATGTAACCACAGTACAGATAAAGGTATAGAATATTGCCAGCACCCTTATGCCCCATCCAGTCAACATCTTCTGAAAGGCAAATGCTGTTAAGTTTTGATATTTGGCTGTATGTTTCTACTTCTGCTCCCTTTTTTTGTTTGTTTTTGTTTGGTTTTTGAGACTGAGTCTCACTTTGTCACCCCAGGTAAAGTGCCATGGTGTCATAGCTCACTGCAATCTCAAACTGTTAGGTTCAAGCCGTCTCCCGCATCAGCCTCCTGAGTAACTGGGACAATAGGTGCCTGCCACAACACCTAGCTGTTTTTAGAGATGGGGTCTCACTCTTGTTCAGACTGGTCTGTAACTCCTGAGCTCAAGCAATCCACCAGCACTTGGCCTCCCAGAGTGCTAGGATAGTTCTTTTAAAATAAAAAGAATAAAAGGAAAAATTGCCTTTCTTATTAAGTTTTTTACATTTCCATATGAATTTTAGAATCAGCTTATCAATTTCTACCAAAAAAAAAAAACCCTGTTAGCAATTTAATTGTTATTAAACCTAATATACAAATTGGTTTGGGGAAAGTTGCCATCTTAATATTAAATTTTCTAATTCATGAACATGGAATATTATTCCATTTATAATAGTCTTTCTTAATTTCAGTAACATTTTATAGTACATTGTGCACTTTTACTAGACCTATTTCTACCTATGGGACTGATGCTATTGTAAATGTTATTGTTTTCCATTTAATTTTAATTTTTAATGCTTATAAACAGAAACATAAATATTTTTGTACATTATACACAATAACTCACTAACTTTATTACTTCTAATACATTTATTTTATTTGTAGTTTTTAAGATTGTCTAAGATATGATCATGTCACTGTTTTCCTTCTGTCCAATCATTATACCTTTTAGTTTCATTTATTTTATTGCATTTCTAATGCAGAAGCTAAATAGAAGTGGTAGGAGATGACACTTTGTCTTACTTCCAACCTTGGGGAAGTAAGCATCCAATGTTTTACCATTAAATATGTTGTTTTATATAGGAGTTTAAACAGATATTCTTTATAAAACTTAGAAAGTTAAGGGTGGCACCTGTGGCGCAATGGGTAGGGTGCTGGCCCCATATACCAAGGGCGGCGGGTTCAAACCCAGCCCTGGTCAACTTGCAATAAAAAAATAGCCAGGCATGTGGCTGGCACCTGTAGTCCTAGCTACTCGGGAGGCTGAGGCAAGAGAATCACCTAAGCTTGGGAGTTGGAGGTTGCTGTGAGCTGTGACAACACACTACTCTATCGAGGGTGACAAAGTAAGAGTCTGTCTCTACAAAAAAAAAAAAAAAAAAAAAACTCAGAAAGTTACCTTTTATTTCTAGCTTTCTAAGAATTTTTAGCATGGACAAGTGTTTAATTTTAGGAAAGATGTATCTATATCTATTGAGAGGTCCATATTATTTTTATTCCTTAATCTCGTAATGTGGTGAATTCTACTTACTGATTTTACAATGTATTAAATCAAACTTGCATTCCTGAAATAAACCACCCGACAAAATTTTTAATTAGTTGTGTCCATGGCCCTGTGCGGTTTACTATTTATAGACAGCCTTTTATACTTAGCTCGGGGTTGTGATACCATAAGGATAGTCAAAAGGAAAATCTAGATATAACAACCTAGAATCATTCAGTAGGTAGATAAGTGAATAATATGATGAATTTATTTTATTCTGATTATTTCTCTAATCAAAGTTAAGGAGCTTAATAAAACCCAAATAAGCAAAAAAGCAGCCAATGTAGATTTATATGTCCTTAAAATTTGTGGACATTTTTGTATCCAAAAAATGTCTTTAGGCCTTGGCTTAGTCTGATGAGACTGATGAGAAATAAGCAAA
Source organism: Otolemur garnettii (assembly GCF_000181295.1). Lineage (NCBI taxonomy): Eukaryota > Metazoa > Chordata > Mammalia > Primates > Galagidae > Otolemur > Otolemur garnettii. The sequence goes on from NW_003852430.1 coordinate 13,103,616, forward strand.
TGAAGAAGTTGGGGGGGAAAGTTGTAGGCAAGAACAGGAGCAAGAAAGCGATAAAGGCACCACCCCCACCTCCACCACCACCCCCACCTCCACCACCACCCCCCACCACCCCCACCACCACCACCACTTCACCCCCTGCGGCTTCCTTGTGGGGAGAGCAGAAGACAGATTTTCCATAGTTTCACATTAATACAGTGCAGTACAATATTTAATGTGTATAGTATTTTTATTTATTTTTATTTTGTTTGTTGTTTGAGACAGAGTGTCACTCTGTCACCCAGGGTAGAGTGTCCTGGCCTCACTACTCATAGGAACCTCAAACTCCTGGGCTCAAGTGATCCTCTTGCCTCGACCTCCCAAGTAGCTGGGACAACAGGCACCTGCCATAGCGTTCCACTAGTTTTTCTATTTTTAGTAGAGACTCCTCTTTTGGGTCTCCTCTGTTCCTCAGGCTGGTCTTGAACTCCTCAACTCAGGCAACCCACCCACCTCGGCCTCCCAGAGTGCTAGGATTACAGAAGTGAGTCACTGGTCAAATGTGTATAATGCTGATCCTAAATCATCTAGAAAAATTTAAATTATATTTGGTGGAAGATTATGTCAAAATATTTTTATGTGAAGAGACTAACATTCTAAGTCTGACAAAGAGGAAAATATTTAAAGATACATATATCTACATACACACTTATACACATATCTAATCAAATAGTTATATACACAGTTTACATGTAGTGATATACATGGTTCTATACTAAATAGTTGTTTAATTATATGGTTGCATAGATTGCAGTTCAGGTCTCTGAAGTTTAGACTCTCAGCCTTTAGGATACCTGAAGGTTTACCTTCCTCTGACCATGATCTCATTCTTTATACTCTATTCTTAAAAAACAAATGGAATGGCTCGGCGCCTGTAGCTCAACCGGCTAAGGCGCCAGCCACGTACACCTAAGGTGGCGGGTTCGGATCCCCAGCCCGGACCCGCCAGACAACAATGACGGCTGCAACCAAAAAATGGCCGGGCGTTGTGGCGGGCGCCTGTGGTCCCAGCTACTTGGGAGGCGGAGGCAGGAGACTCGCTTGAGCCCAGGAGTTGGAGGTTGCTGTGGGCTGTAATGCCATGGCACTCTACCCAGGGGGAAAGCTTGAGGCTCTGTCTCAAAAAAAAAAAAAAAAAAAAAAAACAAATGGAATGTGCTCATCAGCTAAGAAATTTAGCAAACAATTTCAGCCACGGCTTGAACAAACAACAGCTGTCAGAACGGCATCAGTTTACCTGCCCTTCCATTCTTGCATCTATAAAGTCATTTTCTTTTACACAGGGGTGCGCTAGGGAGTAATTAGTTAGGGCTTTTAAAAACAATTTGAAGGTATAAAAGATGGCTCCAAAATGCTAATTGTGATCATTATTATCATAGCCAAGAGGCAAGAAGAGTAACGCAGTGATCCTTATTGGTGACTTAATAACGGAGAGGAAGTTCTTAACCATCTGTGAAAGGGACAAAAGAGAAAACATACACACACCCCCTCTGGGCCAAGAGCAAAAACAAAGAAGCAAATGCAAAGCTGGTGACATTGGTGACTCCTGATTGGATTCTCTCTTATTTTGCCTCCCAGAACAAAATCTTCAAAACCCCTCCTCTGTCCTCAAATGTATCCTGACACATCCAAAAAACTCTGCCTAAGGGAAATTTAGCTAACTAGTAAGGCCCACAAAGGAGTGAAATTTAAAGCTAATATAACCTGAGACACCAAAGAGGATACATTTACCTTTATGATAAAGTATATTTGTTTTATGTATCTGGATATTTCACATCCACAGAATAAATGTATGTTGTATTATGCATGTCCATCTAAATGTTTTATACGCAATCTATATGTCAATAACTTCCTCATGCATATCTGTAATTCACACACTTCTCTAAACTCCAGCCTCATATATTAAGCCTATTTGACAACTCCAACTGGTATCTTATGAACATCTCAAATTTCACATGTCTAAAAAATAGTGCCTGTAACTCTCAAACCCTCCAACTTTTCCCCATGCATTTTTCACACCCTCATGGGTAGTGTCAACATTTACCCAGTTGCTCAAATCCTTCCTTTTTCTCATGACTCACATCTAATCCATCTCCAAGTCCCGTCAGCGTAACTACAAACATTGGCCCCTCTTTATCTCTGCTGCCGTAATGAAATCCATCATCTCTTGCCTAAAGAATCAGAATATCTATTTATAATCCTGCCTATTTTGCCCTACCCATTTTCAATAAAATAAACAAAACGGTTTTGTTTTAAATATATACCCAATTTATTTCCATTTTACTTAGAATAAAATATGTTTTTTAAATACAGCCTACTAGGCTGTGTGTCATCTGGCCCAGTCTATATGTCACCCCTCTGCTCCTTGAGCCCTGTGGTCCAGGCACGGTGGCTTTCTTTAACTTCTGAAATACACTAAAGTTTTTTCTTCCTAAACATCATTACAAAGATTCTTCTTTCTAACTGGAACACTCTTTCCCTCGAATGCCAGCTTCCCTGATTTCATGTCTAATCTCAAGTATCACCTCCTCCAAAAAACTTCTGTTATCATGCTGCCTGAAGTAGTTTTCTCACGCTGCTACATTTCCAGATAGTCTCAATACTCTGCACTGCTACTCCCCTTCGTAGCACCCAGCATCAATTTGTACTGTGCTTACTTGCCTGCTTGCTTTCCCTTTTTAATCCCTCCCCAATTAACCTACAAGCTCCACCAGGACTGGGACCTCCATTGCTATTTTGTTCACCGCTGGAAGCACAGTAAGTACAATGTGGTTCCAGACTGCATTGAAGCAGGTGTGGCAGTGCTGGTGGATATGTGTTTTTAGAAAGTAATGACTCTTCTGTAAGATCTGCTTTCCACTGTACTTAATCCAGAGGTCTAGTCTTAGGTGGTAAAATTAACAATGGGACGTTAGAGAGGGTCGCTGGCATGCTTTCTACTGGATTAAGTGTTCGCCATACGCTAAGTCTCCTAGTCCCCTTACCTTCTATACTCTCTCTTCTCATTTGGTAAATAATAGTTCCTCCTTTGCTGTTCAGCAGCTCAGCGGTGCGCTCCATCCGGCACTGCCAGTCAGTCTGGGTGCCCATGTCACTCTCCCCACCCCGCCCACCTATTTCACCTCCAGCATTTTCCCCACCTGCTTTCAACATCCTAATCAAGAAAGACCACTTATCTTCCCTTCTGTCTCTCTCCTTCTATAGATGGTTTACAGGACAGTTGATGCTATTTCAAAAAGCCAGAACAAGCTCCCATCTGCCATCTGTTACACCATCATTTCTCCTTCATTAAAAATCTTTCTTAAATCCAGGCTCATTTCAGAAAAAGTATGAGTTTGGAACAGAGTGAGATGCCTTACATCTATTTAGATTCATGTGTCCGACAACATTCTATATGTCTACCTGGGTTTACTTTATGAAAAATCAAGCCCAGAATGAAAAAGCAAAATCGTGGCATTTGTGTACTTTAAATATATGTAAGTATATTTCTATAGATGCACATTCTATTTGTGACATGCTGCAATGTTACAAAGTGATATGCTTCACTTCTACATAACGCCTAGAACACTCGAGATACACCACTAACACATACTTGCATTAATATCACAAATAAACTAAAGTAAAAAGTTCTTTATAAATATGTATGAAGAGCTGTAGCCTAGAAACTTTTCTTAAACATAACCATTGGTCTACCTCTACGCATTGACAAAAGAACTATGATGGTTAATTTTAGGTGTCAACATAACTGAACTAAGGGACAGTTAGAGAGCCGGTAAAGTGTTATTTGGGGGTGTTTCTGGGAGGGTGTTTCTAGAGGAAATTGGTGTATGAGACTGAGCAGGAAAAATCCTCCCTCAATGTAGGTGGGCACCGTCCAATTGGCTGGGGGCCCAGACAGAACAAAAAGGCAGAGGATGAAAGGCTAATTCTTTCTCTCCCCTGGAGTTGCAATACCCTTCTTCTCCTGCCCTTGAACATCACAACCCCACATTCTCCAGCCTTTGGACTCTGGGACTTGTACCAACTGCCCCACGGTTCTCAGGCCTTTGACTTCAGACTGAAAGTTACACCATCAGCCTCCTTGGTGCTGAGGCTTTCCGACTGGGACTGAGCCTCACTCCTGGCCTCCCTGGTCTCCAGTTTACAGAGGTCTATCATGAGATTCTTTTAGTATCCACAACTGTGTGAGTCAATTCCTCTAATAAATTCCTCGTATTCAGTCTATTTACTATTGGTTCTATCTGGACTACCCTGCCCATAATCATACAGTATTTTGAGGCCATCTTCTCAAAAGTAAAGAAATTGGACAGTTCTCCAGTGGGAGGACAATGTATTATTCATGCAGGTTGGAAGAAAAGAAGATTTCACCAAGTTTCTCTAATCCTTTGAGTCCTAAATCAAACACTTAATCCTAATAGCAGAAATCACTGGCTAAATCTAAGGACTATAATTTTTTAAAGTGAGAAATGACAACAGACAGTGGTAAGGGGAGTCGGCCAGACGAGAACCCGCACCGATTGCCCTGCACAGTCATGAGTTACCCTCATGATGCAATTTTGGTCAACAACAGACTGCAGATACAGCAGTGATCTCCTAAGAAGTAGCATTATAATACCATATTTTTACTGTGCCTTTTCTAAGTTTAGGTGTGGTTAGATGCACAAATGTTTCCATTGTGTTACAATTGCTTACAGCAGTCAGTGCAGTAACATGCTATGCAGGTTTGTAGCCTATGAGTAATAGGTTATCTCATATAGCTAGTGTACTGTAGGCAACACCAGCTGTGTCCCTGTAAGTACATTCTATGAGATTTGCAAAATGACAAAATTACCTAAAAATGCCTTTCTCAGAGTATATCCCTATTATGAAGCAATGACAACCATATTTGTAGAGGCTTAATGTTGATTTCCATATTTTAGGAGCAATTTGGAAAATCTTAAAAAGATCTTGGACAAGTCAGGCCGACATGATGAATAAGCTTGATAATGAAGCCTGTTAAGAAGGATAAAGAAATTGAGGTTATTTAATATCCTGAAATGAAGGTAATAGAATGCAACTAATTGCAAAAACTGAATATTTTTATAAAAAGGATATTTCCCCCTTTCCCCCATGCCATAAGGGCAAAATAAGGCAGGAAAACACATTTAAATTGTGATTGAGAAGAGATTGACACTAAAGATAAGGGAATTTTGTTGGTAGAAATTACAATATTCAAAATCAGGAAGGAAGGAGAAAAGACAAGAAGGGGGAAGGAGAGAAGCAGAGGAGGAAGGACAGTAGAAAGGAGAAGGGAAGGGAGGGAAAAATCAAGGAGGAAGAGGACAGCTATAGGCAAGTCACGGATACAGACTTTAGACCTGTGGGATGCATCTGCTGTTTGTGTGTGTGTTGGGGTTTGCGATCGAAAGGAGAACTACTGATTCCCCAATCCTCATGATTTACAGCCTCCATCCTGTCTGGAAGCAGGGGTCTGAGCTCCCTGACACAATTCAAACTCCCAAGTATTTGACAGTGTGTGATGAGATTGGAGCCATTTTCTCAGAAGCCTTATTGGCCAAGAAATATAACACAATTATGGCATGTTGTATACAAATAACATATAACATACATATAACACATGTATGGCATGATTCAGCTTCTGTCTCACTGGCTATCAGGATGTCATCTACATATTGTGAAATTGTTCCCTGGTCCAAATTTATTTCACTTAAATCTCTAGCTAGAATTTCTCTAAAGATGGTCGAGTCTTTTAAAACCCTTAGGGAAGAACTGTCCAACAGTACTAGCGTTTGGATTTAGATCTCACATCTTCCCATTCAAAAGAAAATACTATTCAGTTCTTGGGATTCAGGAGCAAGGGAATGCAAGAGAAAGCATTGTTTTAAATCTATCATTTAAAAACCAAGCAAAATGTAACCTACTTCAAAAAATTACCCTGCTGAGGAGGAGAAAGGACCCCAATCAGGCACACAACGGGGAGACCATCTCCTCAACTTCCCAGGATTGTCCTCAGAAAAGAAATAAGTGCGGGACAGATGGCTGGAGGAGCCTTTGGGAATGAAATAAGAGTCCTAGGCTCATAGAGAGGAACTGGAGGGCTATGAAAGGGAGCACTCGGGACCACAGTGCGGTGGTTCTGCCCAATGGCCCCCTTTAGAGCGTGAATTCCCTTCTGACAGCACAGCAGGGCTCTTGGGTTTGAATTCTTAGTCCCTGATCTTTTTGAAAGCTTCTATCCTCAGTACCAGAATCTTGCATTCAATCTAGTCTGGCTTGTTTTGATAAAGGAGCATAAAAGGCTGAACATAAGGGATTTCATCCCATTTCCCCACACAAGGACAGAATAAATCTAATTGGAGGATAGTATCATACTTTACCGGTACATTAAAGGACCATATTTCCTCAGATTTTAGAGAGTACTAGGACCAAAAAATACTAAAGAGTACTCTAGAGAGTACTAGGACCAAAGAATACTACAGAAAAATGCAATTTTTTTTCATAAGCGTTTAACTATCTTCAGACCAATTTTGAAGAATACAACCCAAAAGGCTGTATTCAGCGATTGAATTCTAGTTTCCCATGACCACACACAAATACCAACTCACATAACCTAACCATCTACTATCTACAGAAGGCAAACAAATGGACTGCAGTTCCACCAACTACTCCCGGGGAGTGCCAAAGAGAAGCAGAGAAGGTCCCAGTCTCTCAAGCAGCTGGGGCTTTATCAACCTACAATTGAATGGGAGTCCCTGAGAATTCCACAAATTGAAGGAAGTATTCTTTACTACACAGTACCTTTACTTCACAGTACCTACTCACCTGTGTACACACACATGCCAAAACCCAAGCATTCATTCATTCTTCTGAGGCAATCTGAAACTGTTGACAGCTGAGACAGTGGAAGAAACCAAAACCAACCTCTAGCAGAAACCACAAGCAACAAATCCCTGTACAGACCATCAAAATTTATTACTGAACCCATAAAGTAAATCTGGCCAAGGTTCAATGGCTAGCCACACAGAAAGCCAAGTACTGAGATGAGGATTGCCAAGGAAGAAATGTAATTTATTACGATGACATCACCTGGGAAATAGAAGGAATGCCTCAAATCCATCTCCCTGACCAACTGAGGGTTATTATAAGGTTTTTATAAGAAACTTATAAAATCTTATAGGTGGCCACGTGTATTGGCGAAGGTTGTGTTGAAAGCAACAAGTGCAGGAGGCCTAATTCAGAAGTCACAGTTGGCAATGGATGGTGATTCTTGGTATTGTTACCCTGCAGAAAGTCTGCTATTTTAAGGTGATGACTCAAAAGGTAAGAGTTAGTTAAACAGAAAAAAAAAAATAGTTCTAGTCATTCAGTGCTACAGGCCTGGGAACTAGAAGCCTCAAAAGCTACAGGGAACATATATAATGGGGAGGGTGGGCCATCGCATTGTGTTTGTTCACAGAGCTGATTACATTCTGAGAACTAGAAGTCTGAGACCAAAGTATTGTCAAGGTTGATTTCTTCTGAGGTCTGTGAGGGAAGATCTCTTCCAGGCCTCCTTCCTAGTTTCTGGTGGTTTGCGGTCTCTGGCATTCCTTGGCTTTGAGAAGCATTGTCTGGTCTCTGCCCTCATCTTCACACTGCACTCTCCCTGTGTGCAAATTTCCCCTATTCATAAGGACACCGCCTCATCAGGTCGGGGCCCACCTTATCAACCTCATCTTTACTTGATTATCTCCAGAAACCTTATTTCCATCCAAGATCACATTCTGAGGTGTTGGGGATTATGACTTCCACATGTATAAATCTAGAGGTGACACAGTTTAACCCATACCATCCAGAATGATATTGTGACAAGGGAGAAGAAAGCCTGAAGATTTGATAAGAAAGGTGGAGCAGACTAAGTCTAGAATCTTCTGGTAAAAGACAGATCAAAAGTAAAGCGGCCCAGTAAGGAGTTCTAGCACCCAGGCCACTGGGGGAAGGAAGCCTCCCCAGGGGTGAGGAGACTATCCAGGAGGCACAAAGGGCTGGTCTTTAACTCTGAATATGATGGGCTTTTATATCAGATTGACCCTATTGTAGAGATAACTTTCCTCTTTTTTCAGGCTTTGCTGTTTAATTATTCTGTTTTTTTTTTTTCCTTAGTTGACTATATCACATTGTCTTTCCTTCAAAGAGAAGCCATTTCTCTCTCTCTCACTGAGCAAAAAAACAAAATATAATTCACATGTTACCTGGTCCTTTCAACTGTCTCCTGACTCCACACTCCCAGCAATGTTCGACAGCAAGGGCACTGTCAGACCCACTAAACGGCTAGTCCTAGAACTGCATTAGAATAGAAGAGTCAATTTCACCTAAAAAATTGCTATCCTACTCTTCCCCAAAGCAAATCATTGGATGTAACAATTATTTTTCCTGGATGAACAGGTAATAGTTTGTTTTTGCCCTGGTCCTGGTTTGGAACTGATGCTAAGAGCAATAACTTACCTACAACACAAGATTCTCTGTCATGTCCAAGTCTTGGCTTTTCTTCAATTTATTAAAGGAGTCACATTAGCTTTACCTCACATTGAGAATTTCCTTTTATCAGAATTCTGGCTAGTCCAGTTGCTAGCCACACAGAAAGCCAAATACAAGCATATTCATGCTTGTGTTCATGCTAGTGTTATAGGCTAACAGAATATATGTGCAATAAAAATAAGTGATAGTAATCTCAGAAGTAAATTAATTCTGAGATTAATTAATGAATTCTGAGAACCAAAATTAAAATAGTAGCTTGATATTTGTAGGGGGGTAGCAAATGATTAATCATTGCTATTATTAATAAGGAAGAAAAGCATTCCATGAAAAAAAAATCAGTAGCACTTAATAGTAGGAGCCGAGGAAAGCGGGCTTACAAATCCTGTAAGTCAGTCAACCCTCTATATCTCTGAGAAAAATAAAGCCACCCAGTGTGACCTCTTTTCTCATCCCATTTGACCATTGAACAAGGATGGTGCAACATGGTGACTCGGCTAAAGGGAGGAGTTAGGACCAAGGCTTCAGACTGCATCTGCAAGCAAGTACCTTGGTTTTAGTTATATCATAATGTGTTGGATCAATAATCATAGAATTTTCTGAAGGTCCATTTACTCAAATTGTATATAATACTAAGACAAAGCAGTTACTCATTTTCAAAGATTAATTATTATTATTCTCGCTTGCAGTGGTTTAGTGGTATTTAGAGGTTGAAGGGCTCTAAGTGACCATTGCTCTTCTAACATTTCTAGGCTTCTCCATGTATTTGTTTCTCTCTCTCAACCAGCGGCCTCCTGCCTTCTTTTCTAAGTGTGTCTCATCCTATCTCTATAAATAATTTGACCAATAAATTATGTCCTCTTTCACACTTTAAACATAATCCATCAACCTTCGCTGGAACACCTACAAATAATAGTCTCCTTGACATTTCTGTAGAAACAAAGGCAGTTCATGAAAGTGTCACAGGGAGACTAAGAGGCAAGAGTTCCATCTAACCTATCACCACTCTCCACAACAGCAGAACAGAGTTTATGCATCTTAGATGTAGAGTTTATAGTATACCTTTTTTCCTGGAAAGAAATGTTAACTACTAGAAAGGACGCTTAAGAAACCATTACCAAATATAATGACATCTTCCGTATGCTCTTCTCTCCTTAACAAGATTTCCCCACTAGGAAGCAACCTTGATCTTGCCTTCACCTCCAAATGACCTATAGTCACTGATCACCGTCTACTACCACCGTCTTTACTTTCTCTTCCTTCTCATCCTCCCCGGTCTCTCCTTCTTTTTCTTCTTTTCCTTTCCATATTCCTCTTTCTCCTCCTCCTCTGCATTATCATTATTGTTATCTTTTGCCTTGCGCCCCCCCCCCCCAATATTTAAGCTCCATGAAGACAGGAATTTTGCTATTTTGGTGACTGCATATTACCAAATGCCCAGCATAGTAATGACACAAAGTCAATACAAACTTGCTGAGAAAAAGAAAAAAAAATTAGAAAAAATTTAGAAAAACAAAACCAAGAAGAATTTCTTTTAAAAGATCACACATAATCTCACAATCCGAAACTGGTCATTGTTAGCATTTTAGTGAGACCTTTTTCTTTGCAGATATATACTGCATGTGCTCCAAGAAGCTCACAGCACACTCAGCAAGACAGAAATGTAAATTACAATACAACATAGTAAGTGCCATGACTGGACAGAATGCCATGGTGCAGAAAAGGTAAGTCATTCATTCTGCCTGGCAAAGTTAGGAAGTATGATAAAGGCCACACTGAAAATATGAATAGAATTTACCAGATTGTGTGAAATTTTAAAGAAAACTTTGAACCTCCTATCACCCTGCTGTACAGCTTTTTTATTCTTATTAGAACAAACAATATTCATATGTGACCATCATTCCAAGGTAGAGCATGTCAAAGATTACTGTACTCAACTTTTTTGCTCTGAAGCACCTGCACATTTACACCAAGGACAAAAGACTACTGTATCCACATTCTCCCTTCCAAGGCTCCATTTTCCAGACCTCTGAGGGCCACTGCCCTCTACAGGCAGTCCCTAAGTTACAAACATCTGACTATGAACAACTCATACTTATGAATTAAAGCCATTACAGGTAATAGGTAAATGCACCTGTTCCAACTTACATGCAAATTCAACGTAAGAACAAATTTACAGAACCTATGTCATGCATAACCTGGGCTGCCTGCAGTACTTTAAGGATGTCCTTAAAACCTTGCTTCCTTTTTCTCTGTTGATTAGAGACAATGAGCATTTTTCAACGTGTTTGTGTCCATTCGCCTGGAGGGAGGGTGATTGGTGCGCTCTCACCTAAGGTGCACAATGTAAGGTGCACAGCACACCCGCTGGGTGCAGGGCTCAAATACAACTTGGATTTTACCTAAGAAATCCAAACAATGTAGCCTGTAATCATTTGTAGCTTCATATTAATCTGAAATCAAAAATAACTAAAAAATAAACCTTATCTACTGATAGGATTTGGTGAAATTAACCCTCAAAGAAGATGTAAAACCTATATCGTAAATAATTTCATCTTTAGTCACAACCTCAGCTCTTTTAGATAAAAAATATGAAAAATAAAAGACAGGGAGGGAGAGAGAACCAGTAATTGGAGTTGAAGGCCTATAATTCCCACTTTACTTAATACACTGGGTTTCATGCTCCACATCCATTATCTTAAACACAAGCAACACCAGATCTATACCTGGAATTCTTAAGTTTTCTGCCTCTTAGACCAAGACCATGGGATTATACCTGGGATTATTAAGTTTTCTGTCTCAAGACCAAGACCATGAGGGTACTATCTAAGTATGGTCTGGGCATTTTGTTAATGAAAATAAATTTACATTAAAACTCTTTAACCAGTTTCTGATCTTGAAAGCCTGAAATTTTCATAGCATTGAAAATAAATGAATCCAACTGACACATGGACCAACATGATGTCAGCCACAGAGTAATGCCATCCCAAATTTGGAGCAGAGTATAAAACAAAGATTAATCGTGGTGACCAGGAAGTTCTAGGTAGAGCAAAGAGCTAAAGCAATGTTTTTCAACCTTTTCTATCTCACGGCACACTTATTATGTTGATCAAAAAATGAGTAAAAAACAAAAAAGAATATACTTACTATGTTTCAAACTTCTTTCAAAAATATTTTTTTTCAAAAATAATTTCATTAATGATCTATAAAAAATTTCCTGCCACACCTAAGATCATCTCATGGCATACAAGTGTGTGTGGCCCACTGGTTGAAAATCATGAATTAGAGATCAAGGAAAGTCTATCAGGGAAGCCTAAGAGGTTTACTGTGGCAGAAGTGAAGGATACATAAACAGAAGAAAGAATTGAATGATGAGATAAGAAGGGTGGGTTGGGGCAAGATTGTGAGAGGCAATGTTTGCTAATTTAAGGCTTGTATTTTATATATCACTATAAATGTTTTTTTGCCATTGACTTTCCCAAGGTCATTCAGCTAGAAGAGCAGGATTAGACCTGCAGAGCCCCAAGTGAATCAGAAAACAAACAAGCTGGCATTTCATTTTTTCATACACATTTGAATATTTTCTTTTTTATTAAATTTCACATTAATATGAGGGTACAAATGATTAGATTACATTGTTTGATTTTGTTAGGTAAAGTCCAAGTTGTAGTTGAGCCCAGGACATTTCAAAGTGTTCAGTCAGGTGGTGTTGCAACCCAATAATACTTGCTGAGAAATATATTTCCCAGTACCAACCTTATTTCCACTTCTTCCTTTATGCTGTTTTTAGGTCTGGGCGCAGCCTCATTTTTTTGTTTGTTTTATTTTGGGTTTTGTTGCTATTGTTTGTTTGGCACACAAATATAGACAGAAATAGAAATAATGGTTTTGTCCACATAAAGTTAAGACAGAAAGAAACTTTGCAAAGCAAATATAATTTGTGTAGATTAATGATTTGGAGAAAAAAAATTCTAGCTGAACTAGAAGAGGTTGAGTTGGCAATGCACAAAATACAGTGATTTTTATAAATTAAGAACAAGATATTATAGTTTAAAAATTATTAATATTACTAGTCTGGGCACAGTGGTTCATGTCGGGAATCCTAACACTCTGAGAGACTGAGGTGGGAGGATCACTTTAGGTCAGGAGTTCAAGACCAGCCTGAGCAAAAGAGTGAAACCTGCTCTCTACTCAAAATGGAAAAATTAGCCAGGCATCATGGAATGTGTCTGTACTCACAGCTCCTCAGAAGGATTGCTTGGGGAATGAATTATAATGATGCCACTGCACTTTACCTAGGGTAAAGAGTGACACTCTGTATAAATAAATAAATATTAAAATGATTTAGAGGTCAGCAAATTTTTCTGTAGAGAGTCAGATAAGTATTTCAGACTTTGAGGAACAAATGATCTCTTTTACAACTACTCAACTCTGCCATCGTAGCATGAAAATGCCCATAGACTACATGTTAAGTCCAATAGAACCTTATTTATGGATATTGCAATTTGAATTTCATATAATTTTTTCCATATATAAAATATTCTTCTTTTGTTCTATTCAATTATTTAAAAACCATTATCAATTCCTCATTTGGCACTGTGGGGACTCAGTGTAGAGAGGATGAGAGTCACCATGATACTTTGACAATTTCCTTTCTGCTTTGGCCTTCAAGTCATTTTTCCCCCTAAACTTAAATAAATATAAATGGAAATTTTAAAAACATGGAGCAATATATAATTTTTATGATTTATCTGGTTGCCTGGTGCCTTAGCATTGTATGAGAGTCAGAAGGGGCCTTTTACAAAAACTAAGGGGGAAGGTTCTTTTTATAGTAACTATCAAAAAGTACGTCCTCAATTAGGATCTCTTTTAGAAAATTATAAGGTAGGCTCAGTTATCTCCTTAAAGGCATTTCATAAATATATTTATATTTTAAACCCCAGGGATTGTTTAGATTTTATTCTGTTATTACATAGGTGTTATCACAGGAGCACTCAAGCACCACACTACAAACAGAGTCGGCTAAATATATTCTAGTTTAGTGCAGCAGGAGAAGGCAGAGATGTCCCAGTTTAGTCAAGCCCACTTTCGATTTTGCAGGTCACACACCAGCCCTTCAGTTCATGAAGTTTCTCTCTATTTCTGGAATAAAAACTTTCCTTGCCTAAAGAGCACTTCAACCATGTCAACGCTGCAAGAAGAGAGCTGATGGGACTGATTTCTCTGCTGGATGTTGTGAGCAAGACAGCATAAAACTGACAAGCTTGAGGATTCAAATGAAATATTCCAATTAAAATGCGCTTGAGATGCAAAGACCAGTACCCGTAGCAATATATATGCCAAGAAGAAAGAAAAGAGCATAAATGCGACCAATGTCATGGAAGAAAAAATTCATGTGTGGGGAAAAAAATTCAAATGAGGAGTTTCAGTCTATTTTTTTAAAAAGCAGGGAATAGACAATAGGATGGAGATAAGAGTTAACATAACCCTGCAATCAATACAAGACACTGTGCATTGCAGTGTGTAGGCCCAGGGAACGTCTAATGGGAATAAGAGGTAAGAAACAGCTTCTTTGTGAAACTGCCTGATTCTCATCAAAACGATATTTTCACTTTTCCAATCTCATCATCAAGAGTCTTTCCATTTCAGTATATTATACTTTGATGGTACATGGCTTTTCTCTGCCTCCCTTTCTCTCTCCTTCCCTTGTCTCTCTGCCTCTTTCCTCTTCAGATGTGCTTCTTTGTCCTTCTTAATTGTTTATAAGAATGTGAGAAGAAACTAGTGAACAAGCCCAACTTAAAAATATAGAGACAGGAGTACGATGAATTTTTCTAAGAAAGATCCAGAAAAGGCCGCGGTGGTGAACAAAGCCGGGAGTACCAGACAGACATGCATGAGAGCAAAGAATCTACCAGTGAAGTTACAAACTGGTACCACGGGCTGCACTCAGCCTGCAGACGGGTATTTTGCTTTTGGTCTGCATTTTGTTGACTCACATAATACGTAAAATGTATTTGAATTAGGTATGAACATTACCGAACCTAGAGATTTTACATTAAAATACAATTTTCTGATTCACTTCATATTATTCACATAATATGTAAAATGTATTTGAATTAGGTGCCATCATTACCAAGCCTAGAGATTTTACATTAAAATACAATTTTCTGATTCACTAATCCTGTTCTTCTAGAGGAAGGACCTTGGGAAAGTTGCCCCCTCTATGTCTAAATTCTCTTACCTATAAAATGGGGTCAAGAATTTAACTTGCTTTATAGAGTTTTTGTGAGGATTAAATGACAATGGCCTGAAAGTACTTATGACAATACCCGGCGCAGTGTGACTATGTAACACATAGTAGGTGTTAGTGCTCATAATACTTGTTGCCTTTGACAAACTGAGCCTTGAAACCATGGGTCAATCATAGAAAAGAACCCAGGAAATGACTTAAAATTGATCCACAAAGCATACTTTATGAAATAGATCAATAAATGAGATCAATAAATAACTCCCAACATGACTTGTTTTGAGACAGCATTGCACATATAAAATGACATGAAAAATCATCTTTTGAAGCATCTATCAGTTTCAAAATTGTATAAAAATAAAAGTGTGCACAAGACAGCAGAATTTTCTTCTTGAAAGTAACTAAAGAAGCACACTTCAAAATATTTTTAGCAGTCTTATGAGTTAATAAAAGAAATCATCTGAAGCAACATAATGGAGGCAAAATGTCCTTAATCCTTAATTCAAGTTTAGAGGAATAGAACTTCTAAAACATACATTAAAAAATGAACAAAAAGTTACTATTTTTAAGATACATTTCAAAAAATATGCCCCAGTAAATTAGTGTCCTTTTTAATCATACCATTATTTAAAATCTAAAATAAGCCGGGGTACAGTGGCTCATACCTATAATCCTAACACTCTGGAAGGCCAAAGTTGATGGATCACCTGAGTTCAGGATTTTGAGACCAACCTGAACCATAAGAAGACCCCATGTCTACTACAAATAGAAAAGCTAGCCAAGCATTGTGGTGGGTGCCTATAGTCCCAGTTACTGAGGAGCCTGAGACAAGAGGATTGTTTGAACACAGGAATGTGAGGTTGCCGTGAGTTGTGACACTATGGCACTCAAACCAGGATGGCTGAATGAGACTCTATCTCAAAAAATAATAAATAAATAAAACAAAACATATGGATAAACATTTACATGTAACAAAACAAAATATAAAAATCAAGTATAATACTTTTGTTTTCAATTTCATTTAATTCTGCTATAATTTTGGTTATTTCTTTTCTTCTGCTGGGTTTCGGATTGGAGTGTTCTTCCTTTTCCAGTTGCTTGACATGTCCCATTAAGTTATTAACTTCCTCTATTTCCGTTTTCTTGAGGAAGGCTTGCAGTACTATAAATTTCCCTCTTAGGACTGCCTTTGCAGTATCCCAGAGGTTCTGATAACTCATATCTTCATTATCATTTTGTTCCCAAAATTTGGTAATTTCCTTCTTGATCTCATCTCTGACCCACCTCTCATTTGGCATAAGGTTATTTAACTTCCATTTTTTTGTATGAGTTTGCAGATTCCTGTTTTTACTGAGTTCAACTTTGATTCCATGATGGTCTGAGATGATGCAAGGAATGATTTCTATTCTTTTAAATTTGCTGAGGTTAGATTTGTGGCCTAAGATGTGATCGATTTTGGAGTGTGTTCCATGTATTAATGAGAAAAATGTGTATTCAGTTTTGTTAGGATGAAATGTTCTGTGGATGTCCATTAAATCCAAATGCTGCATGGTTAAGTTTAAATCTAAAATTCCTTTGCTAAGCTTCTTTTTGGAGGATCTATCCAACACTGCCAAAGGAGTATTAAAATCTCTGACTATAATGGAGCTGGGAGAAATCAAATTGCTCATGTCGATTAGAGTATCTCTTATAAATTGAGGTGTATTCTGGTTGGGTGCATAAATATTGATAATTGAAATCTCATCGTATTGAGTATTACCCTTAACAAATATAAAGTGACCATCCTTATCCTTGCTTACTTTTGTTGGTTTAAAGCCTATTGTGTCTGCAAATAAAATTGCAACACCTGCTTTTTTCTGCTTTCCATTAGCCTGGAATATAGATGACCATCCCTTCAGCCTGAGTTTATATTTGTCTTTTAAAGTAAGATAGGATTCTTGTATGCAACAGATATCTGGCCTGAGTTTTTGTATCCAGTCAGCCAGCCTGTACCTCTTTAGAGGGCAAGTTAAGCCATTCACATTGATTGAGAATATTGATAAACCTAGTATAATTTTGGGTATTGAGTTTTTTGAAAGTCCAGTGGACATCTTTGATCCTTTCGCCACTGTGGAAATTGGAATTTGATCAAAATTTTCTATGTAAGTTTACGTATGTGGTGGAGGATTGTGCTGTCATTATGGAGGATTGGTCTGAGAATAACCTAGAGGGCTGGTTTAGTTATGGCAAATTTCTTCAATGCATGAATGTCATTAAAGTATTTAATTTCTCCATCACAAATGAAACTCAGTTTAGCTGGATACAGGATCCTGGGTTGAAAGTTGTTTTGTTTTTGGAAATTAAAAGTCAATGATCATGCTCTTCTAGCCTGAAAGCTTTCAGCAGAGAGATCTGCAGTCATTCTAATATTCTTCCTCTTGTAGGTTATGGTTTTCTTTCGTCTAGCTGCTTTCAGAATTTTCTCTTTCATATTAACTTTAGTGAAGTTAATTATGATGTGCCTGGGGTGTCTTATTCGGCTTGAGTTGTACAGGGGTTCTAAAACTCTATGCTATCTAAATTTCAGAATCTCTTGGCATGTCTGGAAAGTTTTCTTGCATAATTTCATGAAGAAGAGCCTCTGTGTTTTGTGAAGAAATTTTGTCACCTTCAGGGATTCCTATAAGGTGAATATTAGTTTTCTTTGAATTATCCCAGAGCTACTTTGAGATATCATCAAACACCAGTAAGATTAGCCCATATCACAAAATCCTAAAATCACAGATGCTGGCATGGGTGTAGAGAAAGGGAACACTTCTACACTTGGTGGGATTGCAAACTAATACGTTCCACCTAGAGATTACTGGTAAAGATTTTAACATTTTAATACTTGGTGTAAATAAGGCCTCTAAGAAAGAAGATTTTCATTCATTGCTGTACTGTTTTCTATAAATTGTGGTGAGCATTGTGCACATGTCTCAGTGACCTTAAAAATACACCTATTTGATGTAAAATTCAAATGTTTGTAGTTTGTTCAAATAAAACAAGCTATCCAGAGGCAAAATCCTATAAACAGTATAAATATTCAAATAAAGAGATAAGTTGATTAGGTTATAAAAATCGTATGAAGTTTCCACTATACAAATGTATAGATGGTATCAGAGAAAATAAGCTAATGTATTGTTTATTATTTATTATTATTATTATATTTAGTCCTTCTTGTGGCTTTTCCTGATTTTTAAGTTTTCTAAAATTCGTTTTAAATGAGTGTAACTTTTGTAAAGTTGATTTTCTTGGTAAAAAATTACAGTAAAAAAAAGCAAATTGGAAACAGAAATATGCAGAAATCTGATCAAGAAAAATCTTGCTTGAAGTTCAATGAAGTGATTCTAAGAACAGAGTTTCCATGGATTTAAAAAAAGAAAAAAGGCTTAATTCTCATATCAGGTCTACTGGAATAGGAAAGAGAAATAAGTCCTTTATTCCTGTATTAAAAAATATGAATCTCTCTTGAAATGTTCTATATTTTCTTCTCTAGTATTATCTTCATTAAGTTGAACAATAAACATCCATCACAAATAGTTTCAGGAACACTGTTAGTACCAGTGCACTAAAGACTCTCTGATAAGCAAAGTGAAAGATATGATCTCTTTTCCTATACTACAATTATAATGCACAAATATTTTAACCTGCCTCCCACACAAACACAGACTCATAAAAAGAGAAGATTTTTCACATTTTCTGAAATTCCCTCATATGCAATGGCAAAGTTAGAAATAAATTCTAATGATTAAGACCCAAGTGAGAGGCTTCATCTCATAGCCTATGGTTTAAGCAGACCACCAGGAAGCACTCCTGGTCTAGACAGATGTGACAATGATTCCCTTCCTCTTTCTCCATTGCTTTAATCTACTAGTAACTTGCCTCATCTAGTAGGCCAGTAGATCTAGCCCCCTAAACTGGGCTAGATCCCCATCAGAACTTGAGCATCTTATTTCTAACTCTTGATTCTCTTAATTTCATTCCTCTGTGTCACAGAGAAGATCCAGAGAACAAGACATGTGGCCTTTTTTGATCCATGGCTCTGAAAAGAAGTCAGAAAAGCAAATCCCAATTTAAAATGAGCAAAAGAACATTTGTTGACTGTTCAAATAAAAATAATTTTTATTTTATTTTAATTTCAGATTGTAGGAGGCTGCAAATGATTAGGTTACATTGCTTGTATGTGTTAGGTAAAGTCTAAGTTGTAGTTGAACCTTACATCCAGGGGCTGTGCTGTATAGCCTTACATTGTGCCCATTAGGTGACAGCTACCCAATCTCCCTCCTTCCTCCCTTCTCCCCTTTCACTCTCCCCCACCCACTTGAATTTAATTCCATTTGACCCTGCAACACCATTACTAGGTATCTACCCAGAAGAAAAAAAAAATCATTCTACTTTAAGAACATGTACACTAAAATGTTTATTGCAGCTCAATTGGCAAGACATGAAATTAACTCACATGCCCATCAACACATGAATGGATTAATAAACTACAGTATAAGTATGCCCTGGAATACTATTAAGCCACAAAAAAGATGAGGACGTTGCATCTTTTGTATTAACCTGGATAAAGTTGAAGAACAAGATGGAAAAGCAAGTATCTGATGTAATCAATACTAATATGAAACCAGTAGATAAAGAACTATAGACCCACATGAGAGATAAATACAGTGTATAAAGCTTACCAAGAGAAATCAACCTTACTCACAGTTAAGCCAATGCAAATTAAAACCATGAGACATCATTTTGCACCTCTTAGACTTTCAAAAACAAAGTTTGATAATCTTTTCTGTTAACACATAATGGTGAGCTGATGCTTTTTCCACATCACTGATGGCTATTCAAGCTGATATAATGTCTAGGGAGGTCAAATAAAAAATGCTTTGATCTGGCAATGCTAGAAAATGATCAACAAATACTCATACAGGTACGTGAAGATAATATTAGTCATTGCAACACTGTTTATAGTAGCAAAGACTGAAAACAATTTAAATATTTATTAGCGATAGACATTTAAAATAAATAGTAATATCTGTACAATGATATTATAAAGCAATTCAAAAGAGTAAGGTAGATCTATATATACTGATATAGACTGATCTACATGACTTTTTTTTCAAGAAAGAGGCACAGAAGAATGTTCATAAGAATGTACATACTTTTTTTCATTTCTTTGCATAAAGCACACACATTTTTCTTTGTGTACACTATCTCTAGAAGTATTTACAAGAAAATTTTGCTAATAATGACGATAGCTAGGTTTTACAGAGGACTTACAGTAGACTGGGTATTGTTCTAAGTAGTTGGCTTAAATTATATTACTGTCAAAACAAATCCATATATAGGTATAATTATTATATCCACTTTCCAGATGAGGAAATTGAAGAATAGAGAGTTTAATTAATTGGCCTAAAGTCACATGGAGCAATTGCACAGTGCAGTCAGTCTGGCTCCAGAGAAAGTGTATTTAATCACTAAGTACTGTGCACCTGAGAGAAAAAAATGGGCATCAGGACTGAAGAGAATATTTACTTTCCATTTTATATTTTGTCTTTTACCATGTACATGTACCACTTTTTCAAAACATGCAAAGAAAGATTACTCAAAATATCACACACATTCTAAAGTATATCCGGAAAAACAGAAGGAAAAAAGTGCTCAAAATTTGGATAATGTCTAATGAATGATTGGCCCTACCAGATGGTAAAGTCTGCAATAAACATAGAAAAACTTAAATAGCAAAGAACTACAGAAGAATTAACAGAGAGATCAGCATAACAAGAAAAACAACTTAAAAGTCAATCCTAGCAAAATAAGAACTGAATACTGAGGTTTAATGCATTCCCAAGAAGAACTAAGGAGATCCCACAGTTAAGCTGACTTTTCAAAATTTTTTCTACAGGGAACAGAGCGAGATGCTGCATTAGAAACAGTTCCTTACTAGCCACTGGTGGCAAGACAGGGAATTACGTTGTCTAGGGACAGGAAAGGGCTATCCTGCAGTTTATGGAATTGGACTAAACAGCTCCAGCAAGCAGTTTAAACTGCTTAAATGAATGAGGGGGCTCAAACACTATGTAGCAGACAAGATCGGATAATAACAGGCAGAGTGGATTTCCCATTGGCTTGGCTGCAAATTGGGTGATGCCACTGTGAGAAGGCCTTGAGGAAGGAACAGTTTCCAGGGTCTTAGTGCACAGCTGGCTCTGCCGGGTTTGCTGAGCTCAGGCAACTATCCTTGGATTAGCTGACCAGCCCCTGCATAACCAGGAAGGCCACACTATTATCAGGGAGCACTATTACACATGCCTCCTAAGGAAGCTGGCCAGAGCCTTAGGACTCAAATTGTGCAAGGACTGAATGCTGACAAAGCAAACAGGCCTAGATTGAGGGCAAATAAATTAGGACAACAGGAACTAGTCTTCTCTGCAACTAAGTGACTTCCCACTTCCACTTTATGTGTAGCAAAAGCAGCCTGTGCGTTCTCCATCTCCTAACACCACAGTGCCACCTGGTGTCCAGGCAATGTATTGTTACACACACACACACACACACACACACACACACAAACATACGTGTTTCTTCAATTTTTGCTCCTTTCCATATTTTTTTCTTAGTTTTATTTCTCTTTATTATTGTTGTGGTGCTTGTTTTGGTTTTGTTTTCAGACCTGGTTGTATTTATTTATTTATTTATTTATTTTACTTTCTTCAATAGCAAGAGGTCCTCCATTTTTGTTAGTTTTTCAACCCCTTTAATTCTTTCCTCTTTTTTTACTTCTCTCCTTTTTTTTCAATTCTGGTGGAAAATTTTATACATTTCTCATCTTTCCCATATAAATTTCTCATTCAACATCTAAGATGTCCCCTCTTTATCTTTTATAACTATTTTTAATTTTCCTTATCTGTTTTTATTTGTTAATATTTTTCTTCCTTTTCTCTGAGTGCTGTAGGGTCATGGCTTTGGTCTAGATCAAGGAGCAAATAGACAAGCTTCAGAATAGGAAAAAATATTTGCATGTTACAAATCTGACAAAATCTTGATAACCAGGATCTATAAAGAACTCAAATTAATCAACAAAAAAAGAGCAAACAATCCCATCTAACACCGGACAACAGACATGAACAGAACATTCTCTGAGAAAGACAGAAGAATGGCTAATAAACATATGAAAAAAATGCTCATCATCCCTAATCATCAGAGAAATGCAAATCAAAACCTGCCTGAGATATTACCTAAGATTAGCACATATCACAAAGTTCCAAAATTGCAGATGCTGGCTTAGACGTCGATATAGGAGACTATTGGTGGGACTGCAAACTCATACAATCTCTTTGGAAAGAAGTATGGAGAATCCTCAAAGAATTCAAATTAGAACTCCCATTTGATCCCACAACCCATTATTAGGCAATAATCCAGAAGGAAAAAAAATTCTTTCATCATAAAAACATTTACATTAGATTGCTTATCAAGCTCAATTTATAATCATCAAAATGTTGAAACAACCTAGATGCTCATCAGTTGAAGAACACATTAACAAACTATGGCATATGTATACCATGGAGTACTATTCAGCCATAAAAATATGGTGACTTTTCATCTTTTGTATTAACCTGGATGGAGGTGAAGCACATTCTTCTTAGTAAAGTATCACAAGAATGGAAAAGTAAATATCCAATGTACTCAATACTAATATGAAGACAGTAGATTATCTAATACACTCCCACATAGAAGTAAATCTCAATTCAATTTAAGTTAGGGAAGGAGGAATGGGGGAGGAGAGAGAGGGAGGGACGAAGGATTGGGTGCACCCACTTAATGGACACAATATAGGGGTATATGGCACACCTCCTGGGTGTGGGACACAACTACAAGATGGATTCCACCTAACAAATTCAAATATTGTGACCTGGTTGCTTATACCCTTACATTAACCTGAAATTAAAAAAAAAAAATTCCTTCAGTTAATACTCTTAATTTTTCACTTAAAAAATAAGAACTACAACTAAAAAATAGCTGGGCATTGTGGTGGGCACTTGTAGTCCCAGCTACTCGGGAGGCTGAGGCAAGAGAGTCTCTTAAGCCCAAGAGTTTGAGGTTGCTGTGAGCTATGACACTATAGCACTCTACCAAGAGTGACATAGTGAGACTCTGTCTCAAAATAAATAACTAAGCAAATAAATAAATAAAATAAAAAATAAATAAAAGCATGAAAAGGTAGGAGGATTATTCAATTAGTGCCACTGGGCAATTAACTATTTGGAAGAGCATTTATTTAAGATGTACTATGACATCAAATGCTACTTATATTAGAAATAAATTTAAGAAATACATGTAAAATTGAGACATGAAAATATATATATTATCATATAAAAAAACATATGTTTCCAGGGTAAGAGAGAACTTTCTGAATATACAGCACCATGGAGGAAATTATCTGGAGAGGACAGAGATATCTTGCCAATATCAAAATTCTAAAAGACTGTATTTAAAATATCATAAATTGCAAGACCATGAGTTGTAGATAATTATTCACAACAAATAAAATAATGACTTATTATTAATAGCTGTCTTATGCATGTAATTGATGCATTGACATAGCACTTCCTTGAGTCTCCTTTCAAAATGAGGTCATTATGTCTAATTAATTCAGGCCAGATTCCTTCTCCACTTGCTAGTGAAGTAGTCCAATGTTTTTCATGTGAGATTGTGAGTTTGGGAGTGCAAATGGAAAAAAAAATGTAATTTTCTTAATGGGAAAAGACTAAATGCATTATTTCATTTGAATATTGCTCCATCAAAATAGCACAATTTATAAGGAAGCCAGAGGTCAGGTTGGAATAAGCACCTAAAGAATTCTTACCCTGCAAAAGTCCATGAGGCTTGTTATTACCAAGAAGAAACTGAAATGATAATGTTATGAATATCTAACTTGATATTTCCATTTGTTTGCATTATTTAAACTAATTTTTTAATCAGATAAAATCTAAGGGTATTTCTGTTTAAAAGTTAATATCTGAGTTAAATTCTGGTTATGTTAGGAATGTTGTTATATTCTGAGTTAAATCAGCTTCCTTGCCAAACTTTTGGTCAAAAGCACTGTTACTGCTGAAGTTAACTGCCAAACAAGAAAAGATAATGTCAACTTTGGTAGGAGAGGTTATCTCAGAAGCTTTCTTGCCAAATTTGAGATCTATTTCAGTCTTAAGACATCTGTTACTCTGCAAACGGCCTGTCTCCTCTCACTTCCTCCCTCATTTGTTCTAGAGTCACCAGTTTCCTTCGGCCAAGAATTTTCACTATTCCTGTTACCAGTGCTTTAGGTCTCCCACTGCTTTCTTCTGGAGCTTCACTCCATAGTAATACAACATTTTCCAGTCCCAAATTCATAGGAAGTGTTGGGACGGGTAGTCATCTTTATTCCATAGTCTACCAAAATGACTATCTATGGGGTGGTGGGGAGAATTGACAGAGAGCGTGAGAAAGAGAGAAACTGGATGGTGGAACTGTTTAACCCTGTCTACTACAGCTCAGGAGCGTTTATTGGCAGATGAACGTGTAAGTGGTAGGGGTAGAGAAGAGGAAGGGATTTAGTGCCAAATTTTAGCTCCAACAATAACCATTGCTGCCAATTGGCATGGCTTCAAATATCCCCTCACTAAACAGATGGCGTGCAAGTTCTAGCAGTGGAAAATATGACATTTCTTTAAAATGCATACAATGAATTAGATATTATGGGACTGAATCTAAAAGTTTAAACTGGCTGTATCTTACCATTATACCTCTACTAATAAAATTCTACAGAATATAAAATACATGTATTATTAATGCACCCACTTAGGCCATTTTAATTCAAGTTCTTAAAATACACTATGACTGAATACGACAATATTTATTTCTGCAGAACAGATATGCTACTATCATCTAAATAAGAGCTCAAGAAGAAAATAGAGAGCCATGTTGTATTTATCTTTATTCTGGATACTGAAAAAGTTTTTAAAACATGGAAACATAGGAATTATGGGAAGGATAGACATTGTAATTTTAAATTAATCCACAATACATATCCTATTAAAATCCATATAAATCTTGTAAGATCTTGAAAAAACTATAGCCCAAATGCCATTTGAGTTTCTGTAGGTTATCCTTAAAAATCAGAATATGGTACCAGAATTTTTTTATTTGTTTCTTAAATATGAAATATAATTTTGGGTCATCATAGTATATTCATAGCAATGTCTATAATGAGACACGGATAGAAGTTGGAACGGCATAATCTCATCAAATGATGTCCTGGTTGTCACAAAAGAGTCAACTTCAGAAGCATCGATGAATCATGGCAGCAACTGAGTTCCTGTCACCAGGGATTTTTTTTTTTTTTTTTTGCTGTGCACATTTTGTATTATGTTTTAAATACCCACCATTTGTAGAAACATTCACAAGTAGACAAACACCATGCAAAATAATAAAAGAGATGTTACTGTTCACTCATGATACGTCCAAACACCCCTGGTCCAAATAGCAAGGGCCGAATTCCACCCTGGAAAGTCACGCGTTGCAGTGTCTCTGGTATTTCCGTGATCATCAGGCTGTACGCCACCTCGATTCCACATTCTCCCCAATAGAGAGTTTGGGGAAATTATAATTCTCATCATGTCAAGGCTTGAGTAAAAAAGAGCAAAAGGGAGCTAAATAAAACAGATAGTTGAGATAAAAGATGATCATGTGAAAAAGAGATTCCCATTTTAAATTTGCTCATTTTTTAAACATAAAATCCACATGTCCAATAAGTATTAGGAAAAGCAGCCTCTTAATCGGAAACCTTCAGCCGGTTTCCTTTGCCAAAGGCATCAGTTTCTTATAACTTCCTCAAGAAGTACGTGCATATTTCTATGCATAAGCAAGCAAATATATTTTAAAAATTCTCTCTCTGTGTCTGTGCCAAATGAGGCTTCGTAAATGCATCATTCTACACCTTGCTTTTACTTGATCTATCTCAGGGACTGTTTTGCGTAAGAAAAAAACTTTTTAAAATCACATAATCATCAGTTCTATAGCTATCCAATTAATTGTTAAAGGTTCCTATTGATGAATATTTAGATTGCTTCCTATCTTGTATTACTATGAGTACATAATACCATACACATAATACTTCTAGCCGAGGTTTCTGCTTAGACCTTAAGCCCTATAATTATTTAATATACTGGCTAAACTAGCACGAATGCACATGGCCAGACTTGGAACCATTTCATCTGGTGATTTTACCCTTCACAATCCTTTCCAACTCTAATAGCCGAGTGTAACAGTTGCCTCTCAGTGAACACTAATTAAGGGTGATGTGGCATATTTAATTTCATTAAAATTCTCAGTGACGTTACCGATAATCAGAATATTGCCTTCATTTGAGGATCTGTTTGACCTTAATTAGGGAACTCAACTTGGCTTTCTTTGTCTTTTCTGGGGGAGGAGGAGGGAGAGGAGTACAGACATTAATTTTCGATTTGTGACACCAGTGATGACTGACCGTCCCTATTTCAGAACTCTCGTTGCATCAGTATCAGGTGGAGTTTAACTCTTCTGCATTAGTGCAT
Source organism: Otolemur garnettii (assembly GCF_000181295.1). Taxonomy (NCBI): domain Eukaryota; kingdom Metazoa; phylum Chordata; class Mammalia; order Primates; family Galagidae; genus Otolemur; species Otolemur garnettii. Next base: position 13,130,028 of record NW_003852430.1, read on the forward strand.
AATTCAGAGAGCTTTGCAAACTACTGTGGTTCAAGCATGGTTCACTTAAGCAGAAAAAGAATTTACTAGGATGATATTGGGAGCATATAAAACTGTCTAAGGGACAAGGCTTGGAAAAAAGACAGAAACTAAGGCAACTCCCAGAGGGTCTGAAAATGCGAGAACAGCTGAAGAGACCCCCCCCTCAGCAAATGTGGACAGCATGTCTGTGAGACCAGTGAATCCCCAGTAACTCTTCAGTGTTTCTCTATTTTTCCTATCTGTGTCCCACATTAAGTAGTAGTATAGATTTTGCACAGTGTTGGAGCACACACACATTTAACTAAACCCATTTTATTAAAACAGGACTCAGTCCTATGTGCAATGCATTCTAATATCATATAGTCTCTTCTACCTCATTTTTAAAAAGTGCTGATTGTAACCCACTAAATTGATTTCAAGCCCCACCACGAGGTCAGGACCTGAAGTTTGAAAAACACTGCTCTGGAGAGATTGATTTAGACCACAGTGTCACAGTCAATAAGAAAAGTGAACAAGCCTCTGGAGGTGGTAAGTAAAGAAAATAGAAGACCATTCTGCATTTTCAAGGGGACAGAGAAGAAAGAACGGAATATGAAGCTTGAACATATGTCCCTTATCAGCACAATGAAACCAGCATGACCCCAATTTAATACTATACCAAAGATCAACCCACACACATCAGCACTTAGCACTGGAGCAGTACAGATCATGGCTTTGCTGACAAGGAGGGAAGGGAGGGGGCGGGAGGGAGAGCAGCATTTTAAGTGCTCCTTTAGTCTGCAATCCCACAGCTCAAATCCAATACAACTGTTCTGAAAAATCCCCATTTATTTCGGAGGCAATACCCGCTTTCCTCACGTCCTTTTCAGCTCTGCTGCCCTAGCTCCTTTCCCCCACCATTATTTAGGCTGCAGTCTGGTTGTCTGACATGAGCTGTCAACATACTAAGACTCGTAAAATCAAAAAGAGTAATCTTATAGGATCCAGCTGCTTGCATACACACTCACCTAGATCCTAGACTAAATTCTTGCCACCTTGCATGCCAAGAAATAAATCTAAACTCAGCTTTGAAGTTAGGTGTTGAGGCCCACTAACCTTGTGCTCAATTTTGTGATCTGTCTGCGATTACATGACCTTCTCCTAAGGGTCTCCCTCTTGTTCTCATCAAGGGGCAACTATCCTATTTTCCTGGGAACATTAAGCCTTCCGGCAAGGTTTCAGCCTTGGCATTTATCCCCTCTACAGCTCTAAAGTTAGTAGAGAAGTAGAAATATTTCATATCCTTGATTATGCCTCCACTTCAAATTACTCCCAGGAAATGTCAAAGCCAGAAGAAATATCTTGGAGACTGTGACTGCGTTAAAATTGTGCAGAAGAGTGGCCCGTCTTAATGAAATTATCCAGGACACCCACGTTGGCTGGTGCATCATTTAGCTAAATGAAAGCATTTTCTCGCTGGCTTTCATGCTCAGGAGGATAACATAGCCCTCTCTGGCTGTCTGGATCCCCTCAATAGTCCAGAGAAAGCCAGCAAGAATCCCCAAGCTAATTAACCAGGCCCTGTGTGGCAGGTGCCCTCACTGGGATTTCTTCAGCTGGGGAGTGAAAACCTCCAGTTCTGCTTCTATTTTTAGACACATTTGTAATAATGGAATGAAAAATAAGTGACTTCTTGAACTCCCGTTACATGTCAGTCAGAGAGAGGCAAATATAGCTCACTCTGACAGTTACTAAGTTGGAGCTAAAGAATTTCTCAGCAGTTCAGGGGTGTGAATTTGCACATTCTTAAAGCTGGTTGTTTCCTGGATGTGCTGTCTCTGCAGTTAAAATGTGAAGCATGGTGTGGAAGCATATTTGGCATTCACAGGTGGCAATCAGATTCTTATAAGTCCAATTATGGCATGAAGGCTATTAGCAAGAGCTGGCTTCCTAGATGTGGAGGGTGATGAGGCTCCGTCATTACCACGAGACTTTCTTCTGACTTCCCCTCAGCCCCAACCCATGAACCTCAGCACCACAATGAAGGCTGAAGGGACAGTATGTTACAAAGCCCCAGGATTATCAGACTCTAGGATAAAAATGAAAACATAAGACAGAGAAGACATGCTCTTAAAAAAAGGGAAATAAATGTAAATTGCTTTTAAATGGGATTTCTAATTTTTCTTTTAATTCATAAATAAAATATTAACCATAATGTTTCTTGATTTTGTTTTATCCATTATTGTTTCCTGTTGCCATCAGAATCTGGTTTCACTAAAAATCAGTTATTCTATTTTGCTTTAGAAAATTATTTTGAATGAAATAATTAGATAGAATTTTAAAAGTGTAATTAATAGCTCATAATAAAGGCTTCCATTTTATGTCAGGGAATATCTAATTTGTAAAGACTATTTCAAGTTACTTCGATTATACTGGCTTAATGCTTAATGTTCCACGGCACATAAATGATGATACTTGTACCATCATTTTATATACCACATAGCTCTGAAAATGGAACTAGAACAAAAGAATTGGTAGTAAGCCTATTTAAGAAGTAAATCTTCAGTTCCCTTCCTTAATTGCAGCCAACCAACTGCTTCTCTTCTACCCAGCAGGAAACTAGAGGTTTTCCCCCAGGAAAAGGCAAAGTGGAATGTCTGGATTGACAGATGCCAGAGACTACTGAGAACAGGAAGATGTTACTGAAAATAAGATTAAGAAGAAATTACCATGCCTATCAGGCCTCTCTTCTTCAAGTTGTATACCCCAGACAGTTCATCACATTCTGATTGTGTATACTCTTAAAATTCATCCAAACTAAAAGAAAAAAAGTTTGCAAAAGACTCCAGTAGCCAAAGAAAACCAATTTAAAAGCATTACCAGTCACCCTGACAACACAATAGATCCACAGAATTCATTAGTAAGTTTTGTTGAATTTTGTCCATGCTATGTAAATAAACTATTTCAAAACTTTTGATTTTTTAAAATCATACCGTTTTCTCAGTTTATTTTACCAAGCTGATATAAACTAAATATAACACCTAAAAATATATAAAACAAAAATAAAACTACTGTCCATTGTCACCAGAAATAATTTATAAAAATAATCAATAAAATGCTATTAAATCAAATTAAGCACTATATTAAAAGAATGATAGCCCACGGCAACTAGGGTTTATTTCAAAAGAGCAAAAATGGGGCCAGTCGTAGTGGCTCACACCTGTAATCCTAGCACTTTGGGAGGCTGAGGCACGTGGATTGCCTGAGCTCATGAGTTTGAGACTAGCCTGAGCCAGAACAAGACCTCATCTCTAAAAACAGCTGGGTGTTGTGATGGGTGCCTGTCGTCCCAGTTACTTGGGAGGCTGAGGCAGGAGAATTCCTTTAGCCCAAGGAATTTTTGAGGTTGCTATGAGCTGTGGTGCTATGGCACTTGACTGAGGGCAACAAAGAGAGACCGTGTCCCAAAAAAAAAAAAAAAAAGAGGAAAAATGGTTTAACATTATGATTTATTAATATAATACACCTTATTGATAGATCAAAACCCCTCAGATTAATGAATTGGGTTGACATGTCTATAAATCATTTACTAATGCCCAAACGAATATTCCTTATTTTACAGCAAAAACCCACTAATAAAACATATATACTAAAATACTTCTTTCATATGATATAGAAAACATATTTTAACGAAGTTCAACCTCATATATAATTGATAAACATTAGAGAAATTACTCTAAAGTAAGAAACAGTCCATAAAATGCATATAAGTACTGCTATTGCTTGAATATGGAATTTCTGACTGATGCAATACAAAAATTAAATCAAAACTATAATAATTTGAAAGGTTTTTTTTACCTGAAAACACAAATGAATCAGCCAAGTATTCATTTGTACTTTTAATAACTTTAAGGTATTAATAGAATACATAAATTAGGATGTTATAAAAATAGTAGCTGGCTTTCTTAAATACCAAAAATACTACACTATAAAATATAATGGGATGAGAATTTATTAGCATGAGAAAATTTAGTATTTATAGGAACAAACATTTAAGAATATATGTAAGTCTATATTATAAATATTTCTCAGAAATATGAAAAGAACCTGACTTTTGATTTAAATCCTGATTTTTTTAAGAATATAAAAGTTATTCTAAAGTTCATTCAGGCAAAAGAATAAATAGGATGAAAGAAGCCAAAAAAGCTTATATAAAATTAATAAGGAAGTTTTTTTCAGCTGTTAAAACTGAGCAACTTCAAAGCTACAGTACCCAAAATAGGATGGAACAGGCATAAAAACAGACACAAAGACCAATGAAAAAGAATAAAGAACCCAAAAATAAAACCAGGCATGTAAAGTCAACTCATTTTTTAAAAAGGCACCAAGAACATACATTGGGGAAAGGATAGTCTCATTAATAAATGATTCCTGAGAAAACTGGATGTCCGTATGCAGAAGGACAAAACTGGAATCCTACTTCTCACCATGTACAACAAAAGTCAAATGCAAATGGATTAAAGGTTTAAATGTAAGACCTAAACCTATGAACCTACTAGAAGAAAACACTGGAATGCTTCAGAATGTTGATCTGGGCAAAGATTTCTTGAGTAAGACTTCAAAAGGACAGGCAGACAACCAAAGCAAAAATTGACATATGGAATCACAACAAACCAAAAAGCTTCTCTGCATAGGAGAAAACAATCAATAAAGAGTGGGAGAAAATTTAGTAGAACCTCTGTAAGTTGACCACCTAAGGAACTGTAGCAAACTGAAGATGATCAGCATATGAAACTAGAGCTTAGCACATGTACATGTGGTACATGTCTGGTCTATGAAAATTAGGTCAACTTCAGAAAGTAATCAGTGTAGGAAGGTGGTCTACTGTGGAAGGTTCTACAGTTATTTGTAAACTATTTGACTGACAAGAGGTTAATAACCAGAATATGTAGGTAACTCAGACAACTCAATACCAAAATAAATAAATAATATCCAATTTAAAAGTATGCAAAATACATGAAGAGATGTTTTATCAAAAGAATGTGTAAAAAATGGCTGACAGTTATATGAACAGCTGTTCAGCATTGCAAAGTATTACAGAAAGGCAAATCAAAGCTGCAATGAGATATCTCATCCTGTTTAAAATGATTATCATCAAAAAGACAGAAAAACAATGCTGGTGAGGATGCAGAGAAAGGAAAATGTTCATACATTGTTGGTTGGAATGTAAAATATGGAAGTTTCTCAAAAAAACTAAACACAGAAGCATGTACATCTTAAAGAAAGGAAATCAGTACAGTGAAGAAACACCTGCACACCCATGTTTACTGCAGTACTATTCACAATAGCCAAGACACGGAATTAGTCCAAGTGTCCAGCAATTGATGAGTAGGTAAAGAAAATGTGGTGCATACCCACATTGAAATATTATCATGTCGTGAAAAGAATGAAATCTTGTCATCTGCAGCAGCATGGATGGAACTGGAAGATGTTATTTTAAGGGAAATAAGACAGGCACAGAAAGACAAAAGTTCATGTTCTCCTTCACAAGTGGGAGCTAAGAAATTGATCTTATGGAGTGAGTGAATACAATGATGGTTACTAGAGGCTGGGATTAGATTGATATCTTGGAGATAGTGAACACAATGGCAGTTACCAGAAGCTGGGATTAGATTGATATCTTGGAGATAGTGAACACAATGGCGGTTACCAGAGG
>NW_003852430.1:13135988-13269082 GCF_000181295.1 Otolemur garnettii
GATAGTGAATACAATGGTGGTTACCAGAGGCTGGGATTAGCTTGATATCATGGAGATAGTGAATACAATGGCGGTTACCAGAGGCTGGGATTAGACTGATATCTTGGAGATAGTGAATACAATGGGGGTTACCAGAGGCTGGGATTAATAGTGGAGAGGGGATAAAAAAGGGATTGCCTAACACACACACAAGTATAATGAGTAGGACATATAAGCTCTAATGTCCCATAATAGCACAACAGGGCAACTATAGCTAATAATGATTTATTGTACATTTCAAAATAAGTAGAAGGGTCATTTTGAGATGTTCCCAACACAAAGAAGTGACAAGTGTTTGAGGATATCCAAATTAACCATATTTTGGATGGATATCCCAATTAACCATTTTTGACTGGATATCCCAATTAACCATATTTTATCTCACACATGTAGAATTGTGTCAAAACTATCACATGTACCCCATAAGTATGTACAATTATCACATATTCATAAAAATCAAAAATTATTTTAAACTAAGAGTTTGGTGAACAACATGGGAAGAGATAGAATAACTAAACTATCACAGAGAAGGCAGAATCAGACACTAATGTAGGTCAGGACTTAGCATGTTAAAACAATAAAATTGTGAATCAGCAGCAACAGATTATTCCATCAATGGTGTTAGAATAATTGCCTGAGTTTCTAAAAATTTTATACTCATTTGTCATTTTATGCTCGAATCCAAAATATACACAAGATGAATTAAAGAGTTAGCAATAAATGTGCAAACAAAGAAATCAACTACAAAACAACCGGTGAAAATAGATGTGAAAATTGAAGCACAAAGGGAAACAGGGCTGAAAAAGGACCTACATGGAAAGATTTGTAGACTTCACTGCAAAATAATTAAAACCTTCTGTATTTGAAGAGCCGTGATAAATAATATAAAAGACAGATGACTAAGAAAGAAATGTGTATCAGGCAACCTGTACATACATTTAATTTATGAAGTGCTTGACAAGCAAAATGGCAAATAAATAAATGAAGAGTAACACATTTTAAAAGAAGCAATGGATATAAAACAGAAATGTTAGTGGCCAATAAACATAATTTTTTTGACATTGAAATACTAATTTGCTCTATCAGATTTGTGATCATCTATGTATCTACCTATCCTTCTATTCATTTATTTATCTGTCTTCCTATTTATATCCCAGGAGATTTATACTTTTATAATCTACTACTTAGAAAGGGGACTATGAATCTTTTCTATGAATAACTGGATAGTAAATATTTCCAGCATGTAGTCTCAGGAGAGTGAATATTTCTCTCCTGTAGTCTCTGTCACAATGGCTAAATTCTGCTATTGAGCACCAAAGCAACCTCAGATAAATTGACATGGCTGTGTTCTAGCAAAACCTTATTTGCAGGCATAGGCAGTGGGTCAGATTTGACCTGTGGGCCATAGGTCTTATCCCTAATTTAAAGAAAAAATTGTAGCAATTTTGTAGAACAAATTGTCCAACATATTCAAAAACTTTAAAAAATTTACTTATTATTTTTCCAAACAATTCCCTTTCAGGAATGTACATGGTTTTATGAAAGTTTTGAGAGACATGGATCAAGAAAAGTAAAATTCACATAGCCAAAAAAAAAAAGAAGCCCTCCCAGCAACACCAATTAGCTGAGCAAGTTGAAACTTGCATGGATGAATCAGAAAGGACGCTGTCAGCTGCGGTTCTTGGAAGTGAAATAATGGACCATAACATAGTCTGTCTCAAAACTTTTGTAGTGACCTACATATCCTACAACACCATTATGCTTATGAGTAATGATATTTATGAAATTATTTCTTTATGTCTAACCATAAGTTTTTAGATAACAAACTGTACTTTACTATGGATGACCACACCGTACCCTCGGCTGAAAAACTTAACAGGAAAAAAAAGTTAAAGCCATCAATAAATATGTATAAAGAGCTGAAAAAAGCAGGTGTCCATAGACTATATACAATATGACCCTAGATGTTTGTACACATGCATGCATGTACACACACACGCACATAACCACATTGCAGAGGTTAACAGAACAGAATTGCTAATAAGACTACCTGAGTTAAAATTCAGATTTAGCAATTTTCTGTATGAATTTAGTCAAATAATTTAATCTTTCTTAATCTCATTCTCTTCATCTTTGAAATGGGAAGTGTCACTGTACTTACCTCTTGGGAGTATCATGAGAATTATGTAACAGTGCTAAGACAGTATTCAGCCTGCTCTAACAAAATTCCACACATCCCAGCCACCTCACTCCCTCACTCCATCTACCCCTGTATACTGGCTTTCCTTCAGCTCTATAAACATTCATGCTTCCTTTTCAACAAGATACCAAACCCTAACTGTATTGCAATGATGCACATGACAGTCCCACAGTCAACACACCTGCATGAGGCTTTATTTTTTTAATTTAATTTTTATTAAAGCATAACTGTATACATTTATGAGGTACAATGTGATGATTTGATGTACGATGTGGAATGCTTAAATCAAACTGATTAACACAACAATCATCTCACTTATTTTTCATGGTAAGACATTTATAATTTTCTCTCAGTTGTTTTGAAGTGTATACATTAGGCAAGATCCCTCCAAATGCCCACCCTCCTCTCACCAATCACCCCCTCCCCTCCTCTCTCCCACGTCTGCCCTCTCCCTTGCTAGACTATATTTGTGTTTTATCATTCATACGAATGTGCAAGTGTTTATATCTTGGTTTCATAATAGTATTGAGTACATTGGATACTTTTTTTTTCCATTCTTGAGATTCATAACTAAGAAGGATATGTTCCAACTCCATCCATGTAAACATAAAAGATGTAAAGTCTCCATCCTTTTTATGGCTGAATAGTATTTCATGGTGTACATATACCACGATTTGTTAATCCATTCGTGGATAGATGGGTTTGGGCTGCTTCTAAAACTTGGAAATTATGAATTGGGCTGCAATAAACATTCTGTTGCAAATGTCTTTGTGGCAAAATAATCTTTGTTCTTCTGAGTAAAAACCTAGTAATGGAATTGCAGTATCAAATGGAAGGTCGACTTTTAATTCCTTAAGGATTCTCTGTACTTCTTTCCATAAAGGTTGTATTAGTTTGTAATCCCACCAGCAGTGTAGAAGCATAGCCACACCAGCATCTGTAGTCTGGGGACTTTGTGAAGTGGGCCAATCTTACTGGAGTTCCATGATATCTCAAAGTGGTTTTGATTTGGATTTCTCTGATGACTAAAGACAATGAGCACTTCTTCATGTGTTTTTGCCATTTGTCTGTCATCTCAGAAAAGTTTCTGTTCAAGTCTCTAGTCCACAAAGAAATGGAGTGTTTGTTTTTTTCTTACTGATTAAGTTCTCTGTAGAGTCTAGCATGATGAAGTCTATGACCTTCATCAGAACCATAACATGCAAAAATCTTCTGCCATTCCAAAGGCTGTTTGCTTTAATTGTGGTGCCTTTAGCTGTGTAGATTTTTAGCTTGATCAAATCCCAGTAATTTTTTTTTTTTTTTGGTGTTGCTTCAGTTGCCAAGGGGGCTGTCCAAGGCTTTAGGAGTTAGTTCCATGAGGCGGTAAGAGAGTACAGGGCTTCTGTTTTGCAGTTTTGGGTGGAAGGAGAAGCAGCGGCAACAATGGTAACATAGTCCTAGGGCAGGGGTCCTGAAACTTTTTAAACAGGGGGCCAGTTCACTGTCCCTCCCTGTTGGAGGGCTGGACTGCAGGCCTGGGACAAGTTGGCTGCTAAGCAGGACAGGCAGTGGCAGCAAAAACACCTGGCGGGCCACATGTGGCCCATGGGCCATAGTTTGAGGATTCCTGTAGGGTGAGTAGCAGTGTGGTTTTTTGACCCAGGAATAGCAGCAGCTCCCTTTCCAGGTCAGTTATATGGTGTGGTTTTGGAGATGTTTCCTGGAACTTCAGCTCTTAGTGTGTTTCTCCAGCCCTTTCATTGATTCAGTCACCTGGGCTTCCCTCCTTAAATTAATTGCAGAGGATGCTATTTGGACTACAACAAGAATTCCTTCTGTGATTCTCATTACAATGCTTTGTTTACTTTGTTGGCATTTCTTGGATGTTAGTTACAAGATATTTAGAAGAATACTGAGAAGTTTTTAAAGGTTAACACTGGTGCAGCAGAAGGCAGGGCCAGGAAGGACCATCATTAAAATTCACTGACCTGCTATGATCTTGCCATTTTTTCAGCATCAAGTTGCCCGCTGCCGAATCAAGGTGTTTTGGGCAAGATTTAAGATGTCAAGTATGAATACAGGTGGTCCTTGTAACTACAGATTATCAAATCAAGAAGACACCCACAAGTATAACTACATCACATGCACTATTTCACTTTGTCTTCAAACAAGTGTATAGGTAGATACTATCACCTTCACATTCCAGATGAGATTAAAGAGATGAAGGGACTTGCTTTCAGTCATGAAGCTAGTAAGTGGTCAAGATAGAGTTTAAATCCAAATCTGACTAGAGAGCCTGACTGAGTAACACCTGCAGAAGTTCACTGAATCATCCAACAAATAGGTGCTGACATTGACTCTTGCCAGTCCCGATCCGGGGGAATATGATAACTCATAAAAACAGCAAGTTCAACTCATGAAAACAAAGGCATGCCATGTGGCCAGAGGTAGAAGTGAGAACTTTATAAGAAGGCAGGCACAGATCAACATTCCACATATGCACAAAGACTTAAATGGAACCAAATATTAGCTGAGTGCCCAGATACTCTGCTTGGAGTTGAAGAGACATAACAATCTCATTTTTGTCAGTGTCTGTTTTATTTATTCACTGGTGTGTCCTAGCACCAAACCTCAAAAGTATTTGTATGAGGAAGAAAGAAAAAATATGATAAGTTTTATTATAGTGGAATGAATAAATTCTGAGCGGGGGACATCAAAAAGGGGAAGTGGAAGGTCAGAAACACTTCAAAGAAAAAATAACTGAGCCTTGAAAAATGAGTAAAACTTTATAATGAGTTTTTTAGATCACTCTGCCCCAGTTATCCTACTTGAATTTCTTGTCACAGTCTTGGATTTTAGGGGTTTCTTAAGGCTCTGAATCTATGAATACAATTTAATAAATGCAAAGGTGAATATGAAGAGATAAATCTTTCAAAACTAGAAGTTCCTATGTACGTCTTTCTCATATTGATCCTGTCATTAGGTAAAATACTTATCATGCATGTTCTCCTTCTAGGAAGCCTCTAAATATTTGGGTGTGTTCACATATATGAGGTTGGACAATTAAGTTAATGAACTCACCCTAGAAAAAGTGTAACATACCTCAGTGCTGAATATAACTATGATTACCTTTGAAGTACTCCCCAGGGGAAGCTGTCTACCAATGCCAGTACCTTCTGAGCAATTTGGAACTTTTTTTTTTCTGGAATGGCCATCAGAACTATTGTTATATTACCCTTGATGTCCTACATGACATCAAAACTCCTTCCTTTCAATAGTTCCTTTATCTTCATGTAAAGAAAAAAGGCATGGGGACCAGATCTGGTGAGTAGAGAGGATGTAGCTTAAAACTCCCTCATAGACAGTGCTGTGTGAGCTGGTGCATTGTCATGATGCAAGAGCCATGAGTTGTTGGCAAAAAGTTCAGGTCATTTTCATCTAACTTTTTCATGTAGCCTTTTATCATTTCCAAATAATAAACTTAGCTATTTGTCCAATTGGTACAAATTCATAATGAACAATCCCAATGTTAGCAACATTGTTTTGACTCTTAATTTGGACTGACAGAATTTTTTGGTTGTGGAGAATTGGCTGACTTCCCCCATGCACTTTGATGCTTTGTTTCAGCATTGTATTGGTACACTCACGTTTCATCACCAGTGAGAATACAAACCAAAACATCATCTTGCCTCTCCAAAAAGTCTTATCAAGCTTACAATTCTCCTTGTATTCATTAGTGAGTTCCTTCAGGGTCATTTTTATACACACCTTTCTCATACTAAGATTTTTAATTAAGATTTTACTAACTGTTCCTCTATCTGTATTTACTTGGTCTACCATACCTCTCACAGTCAGTCGATGATTTTGATGCAGTTCACAAAACTTTTGCAATATTTTTGTCAGTTCTCCTCAATACTGGCTGACCTCTCTTCATCAGTAATACTTTCTCTTGCCTTAGAAAAATGTTTAATCCATTTGTACATTGCTATTTTCTTTATGGCATTATCTCCATAAGCTTGGACTAACATGTCCTTGATTTTACTTCCCTTCTTGCCAAATTTAACAAGGAATTGAATATTTGTTGCTTTAATTCAAGGTCCAACATTCTTGCAATGGCACACACAGCACACAATAATGAACACCACTCAGCAAGACACTGCCACGTGTCAACATGAACCCAGCTGTGAGACACAGACATATACTAAGGTTATGAAACCTTACTGAGTTGTTTGTACAGTACTACCAACATAACCACATGACGGCAGGTGCATAAACCTAATTGTCAGACCTCATATATACACATACATAAAATCACCCCAACTACAGCATTTTGCAAAATATCTCATGATATTAATAATAGCAATATTAGTACCAAATGGACCTGCATGATAGTCAAATTGCTCCTCCTAGTTCATCCAGTTTTAGTGCCTTGGTGCAGGCCCTCTACAGTACTCTTCCAAACCTTTCCGGCCTACATACCCTTTTCAATTTCCTCTCTCTTTGACTAAATCCTGGTAGAAAATGATTCCAATAATCTGGTGACTCAGAAGTCACAGTGAAAGATGACTTTTCTCATACACATACACAAAAATAGTTTTCATATTTTCTTGGGAAAATGGATGTTGAACATATTTTTCAAAGAACTTAGAGAACTTCCACAGCCTTTGTACCACAACCTTTTAGGGAAGAATACAGAAGCAAGTCCTCCACTCCCACTGCACAGACGAAGAAGTCAGGCAGGGAAGGGTTATGACAATGACTCAGAATCATGTATCATGCCAAGAAACTGGGCATGAAACCCACGTCTCCTGAATCTTGGATTTTTACTTTGCTCGCTGTGGTTAAACAGTGACTCTTAAGATTGCTAAATACACAATGATAAAAATAACATTTTGTTTGCCAGAATAATGTTCTATATAACAGACACATGCTGTTGAACATACTTAGTGTTTTAGTTTGCTTTTAATATATAAGCTATTAGAATTAGTCAAAACTTAGTCCTGATTATTTCCTCTGTTCTGAAACTTTGATATTGACATAAAGGACTAGTGAGTCAGAAAACCCACTGCCATGATTTTTACAAAACTCATGACTCTTTAAAATTATTTCTTGTGTTTTGTTTTGTTGACATCAAAAATCCTTACTCAAGACATTTGGCTATCTCATGTTAGTGACTCATACTGTTATGCTGGGATCTGCCACCTTGTATTCCTCCAGGTAGACCTGCTGGGTATCTAATAAACATATACTTCTACACATCGACTACACCAGGAAAATGTGTGTAAAGATAACAGCAGATTGCAAACACCTTGGTTATGTCAAAAAGGCCACAAAAATCAACATTATAAGATTGATGTGAGGATGTGCGACACGTTCTCTCTGCCTCCTTTCAGCTGCAATGAGAGCTGGTTTTGGAATAATTTCTTCCTCACCCAGTTTATTACTTTGCTAGGACTGCTGTAACAAGTACCATAAACTGAATAACAGAACTTCATTGGCTCACAGTTCTCGGGGCTACAAATCTGAGATCACAGTGTCTACATCCTGGGTTCCTTTTGAAAGCAGTGAATAAAGGATCTTTCCCGGCCTCTCCTAGCTAGTGGCTTGCTCTCTGCTTTTGACATTCCTGGGCTTCTACTGCGTCACTCCCATCTCTGCCTTCACCTCTGCATAAAGTTCTTCCTCTGTGTGTGTTCAAATTTTCTCTTTCTATGAGGACACCAGTCAAATTGAATTGCCCTCCCACCTTAGTATGACCTCACTTTAAATAATTATGTCTGCAATGATTCTATTCAAAATATTGTCACATTCTGTGGCACTGGGGGGTAGAACCTCAGCATATACATTTTTGAGGGATACAGTTCAACCTATGAAACCCAGAAATAGAACTCATGCTCCAGACAAAATACCCAATGGATAGGGCTTAGATGCAGACTGTTATTTTTTTCTAACCATATGAAGCAGGCAGAAATCTTCGGTCCAGTATCAGGGAGCTGGTTATAGTCACACAAAGAAAATAAGCCCTAGATTCTAAGGCCACAGAATTCCTAAGATGAGAAATATGCGGCCCTGGGCAAAGTGTAGGAAGATGCAGTAGCCTGTAGACAATTTGGTAGGAGCTGTCTTCATTACTGGATGCACCCAAAAGCATGAACTTCTGAAATGGTTCAGACTCCTTTTATTTATAAATAGAGTGATGTCATTCTTCCTCAGGGAGTAATAAAAGTTTCCCAAGAAGATGTGAGGAAGCCACTTCGAGTGCTCTGGAACCATAAACATTTGGAAAATGATAAATGGAGATTGCTGCCATCCTCTCAGCTCAGCATCTCGGAAAACGGTCACATGAGTGAGGTCAAGAATGTGGTAAATGAAAAGATTACATTTCTCCTTTGAATTTCATAGATTTTAAGTATACAGATTTATACAGGTTTTCTCTTGCTGCATAACAAATTATCACAAACTTAGACACTAAAAAACGTCCTCATTTGTTATCTCACATAACAGAAGTCCTGAACATCATTGGATCTCACCACTCTGTCTTAGTCCATATTGTATGGCTGTAAAGGACAAACTGAGGCTATAACAGGCTCCATGAACCCCCATGAGATTTTTATAATCCTCTCCCTGAAATAACAACTTGACCCTTTGAGTTGCTTCCCAGAAACGATGGACTTGGACTCCTGGCCTCAAGTGGTCCTCTCACCTCAGCCTCCCAAAGGGCTGGGATTTATAGGTGTGAGCCACCTCACCTGGCTTATAATGACAAATTTTCTACAAGACAAAAGAATTGAGATTCTGAAGGCCCAAGGGTAGATGTCCTAATGCCAAGATTCACCTTGCCCTACCACCTGCCCCCAAAGCATATGGGCCCTTGTGAGATACACCAGGCCCTTGGACAGGCCCACAATACCTCCTTTAGATGCCTACAACATCCCTTAGTCAAAGAGATGGATTTAACACAGCATCTCTCCTGTTCTTCTGGCAGGATGTCTGTCATATTAAAAATTCCTTTATTCCTTGGCAGTCTTCACTATCTCAATAGCTGGATTTTTGGATTTTTGTGCAACAAGCAAGTAAACCTATATTGAAAGCCCCTTTAGGTTTCATTTATTAGAAAAAGAGAAAAAAAGGTTTATTTGGCTCATTCATCTGCAGGCTGTGCAAGAAGCATAGAGCTGGCACCTGCTCAGCTGGTCAGTGCTCTTCACCACATGAAAATGTTGCAAAGGTCAAGGGGCAGCAGGCACGTGCAGAAAAGTCCCAAACCTGAGAAGCATCCTGGTTTCATCACAACCCAGGCTCATGGGAAGTAGTTCATTTCTTGAGAACTTACCCAGTCTCATGGGAGCAAGAGCTCATTCATTAGCATAGGAATAGCACCAAGCCATTTCTAAGGGATACAGTGTCCCCATGACCCAGACAGCTCCCACCAAAATCCACATCCTAACACTGCCACATTGGGGCACCATGAAATGTGGTAGAAACAAACCTTATGCCAACCATACCACAAGCTAAAATTAAGATATCAGCCAGGGATACAATTTTCATCTGAGGCTCAGGACCTCTGGCTGTTGGAAGAATTCCTTCACACACGCTCAACAGGACCTCTGCCACCTGCAAACCAGTAAGGGCACACTGGGCCAACACCCTTGGAGTTCCTCTGGCTTCCAATTTACTTCCTCCTTGGTTTTTAAAAGATTAACATGATGACAGTGGACTTACCCAGAAAATACAAGATAATCTGCCTATTTTAAAGTCAACCAGTTAGTAACTTTAATTGTATCTGTAAATTTTCACAGCAGTACCTAGATTAGCACTTAGTCAAATAACCAGAGAATAAAAATTTGAGGAAGCATTTTTAGACTCCTACATATCACAAGATATAAAAAACTCAGCCTTCAGGCATTAATATGCAGATAAGTAATATCCAAACCTTTTAAAAAAGCAACTATAAAGAGAGAATAAAACACTATCCCCCCCCCCAAAAAGTAAAAATACTACTAACCATCTTGAATTTTTTGCCTTGATTCTAGGTTTAAAAATAAAACCTCCAATGACAGGATGAAGGTAAGATAGGAAAAGAGTTTAGGTCTGGAAATTCTTAAAACTACAGTTATGAAGCTGTTGAAATAAGAAATTTAGTCTCTCTGAGACTCAATTTCCCCACTTACCTGGGGTCTCATCAGATAAAAAGTGAATTAACATTAATGCTTTACAGTGTTATTATGAGAATTCAATTAGGTAATTTCTATAAAATGCTTTATAAACTGTGAAGTTTAAAGAATACAAGATGGAAAGTTTAAATCTATTTTAGAAAACACCAGAGAACTCAACCACTTCTTCCCTTAACAAAATTATCACCCTAGAGGATAAACGGAGAAATTTTAGAGAAATCCAAACTTTTGTAGAAACTCGTCCTTGCTAGGGGATATTCCTGTGCATGCTTGAGTGTGTGTGTGGTTAGTGTGCATTTAGAAAGGATGCACCATGTTGAAACTGTACTGGACTAATTCAGTGGGAAAAATAATAAATCAATGGCTTGTTTTGATGAAGAGAATTTAATATCAAGACATTAAAGAAAAATCTAAGACTCTCCTTGAGCTACAGAACTGGAATTGAAGCCCTAACAAAGGAAAAAAACAAAGTATTCAAGAAAAAAAAAACCATCTGGCATCACACTCTGCCTAGAAAATCTTTCCAGAACCATCTGAGTGGTTTGGTTTTGCAAGAATAAACAATCCCATAAATAAGCATTCAAGCACCTTCCACGTTCCCCTTACACCTGCTCATGTCCTTTTCCCTTGGCTCATTATCATTAATGTTCATTTCTATTCTAAATTCTCAATTACTGAATCCTAAGGATTATTTTATTTATGCACTTAATAAGCACTTACATAACATGAATTATGTGCAAAGCACTATTCTGAACTCTTTATTAATAAACTCGAAAGGATAAATCATCTTTATAACCGTCCTGTGAAGTTGAAACTATTATTACACCTATTTATAGAAAAACCTAACTATAGTAATTTGTTTCAAAATATTTTTCTTCTTAAAAACACGAAGTGTCTTTTCCAAATGGTTGCATGTCATTATTTCTACAATTTACATCAAGAAAAGATTTGAAATTCAGTTGTTAAAGGCTTTATCCTAAAACGAATGACAACAGCGACTGATTTCGGTAAAATCTTTGAAGGGAATGGATTAGCCCCACACAAAATCCACTTTAATGAGAGGTGACATTGTGATTTTCTAAATAGCATAAGTTTTAGTGAAGAAGATTTCCTTTTCCACAAAGGCACCTGTTTTGACTCGTTATATCTCTTTAACAGTATATTTCTTTTCTATATTTTTCTTTTTTTATTATTCTTTTTCACATCATTTTTAGTTTTGGAGATTATCTAAACATTTCCAAAACCAAGACAAATACAGCTGTATTCAAATATCCTAAATCTTATTTCCCGGTAACTGTGAGCACCACCCTTCTTCATCACTGAACCATCCAACTTCTTGAGCAGACCTAGCATGTGCTCATCCAGACGTGCTTCTCAGGCAAATTACCATTATCATCTAATTCATTATGGGTTTTCTATATTTCTTTGGCATGTTGATCTATTTTTCTTGTGTAAAGTTCAAAAATCTTTGATTTTATTCTTGCTACTTTCTAACAAATATGGTGAACATGTCTCATTCCCTACTCTTAGCAGGAAAGACATGCTCTTGATATATTTTCTCAGATTTCTCCAGAAAAATTTCCTAAAATTTCAAGATTAGGCTAAAAAAATTAGAAAAAATATCCCCAAATAGTAGATTATACTACATTATTCTTACCTTGTATGGCACACAATTAATGCAAGTGTGATACTTCCTAGTAAACTAGTGGGTGCAAGTGACAGAAACAGCAAATGGCCAAGAGCAGGACTTCGTCTCCTTATTTAAGCAGAAGTTTGGCTCAGAGAAAAACTTTTGTAAATCTAAATTTCATTTTGTGTCTTTATATTTCAAGTTCCACAAAAGTACCAGATACTTGAAATTCATATAAATTACCATCACCATTAACCAGGAGGCAAAGGTTTATTGCAGCCAAGAGCACACAACATTTGAAATCAGATCTCTTTCTTTGAGAAGTTAATTTATCTAGTACTGAAACAAGATAAATTTTCTTTAAGAGATCAGGGGAAAATAACATTAAGAGTTAACTTGTTAAAATAAATGTTTTATTAATTTGGCCCTCACGCTAATGTACTCGAGGTTATTATGACAATATTTAACAGCAAACACCACGATGGTCATAAGGCAATTGGCGACAAGTGCTTTAGCCTCAAAACCAGCCCAAGAGTTGTGTGTGCTAAAGTCTAGATGAAGATAGCTCTTGATGCTTGATTTGAGAATTCCTAAATTGGGCACATTACAAACCATGTTACAGGCTTTCTGATAATGTATGCAGAATGCTTTGCAATCACCAATCACCATCTGAACGTATGGTGATATAACTACAGAAGTAACAATAACAGCTATGTTTTTTTACATTTGCTATGTCCAAGACTCTCTATTAAACACTTTACAGCTATTAATCATTACCTTTATTTTTAAAAGGAGGAGATTGAAGCCTGAGAGATTGAGTACATGGTCCACACTCACAGAACTAGTAAATGAGAGAGTCAGGATCAGAACCCTGGTAGTGTCCTTCAAGAACACTATCTTAACCACACGATTGTGAATCAAAATCCTACCTATTGCATAGAGACTGCCTACCCTTTAAGCATATACACAAATCTCATGCACATTATCTATAGCTATCCACAGTTCCACAATCAGCACTTCACCGCCATATATTTCTGTGTTATTTGCGTTTCCCACGTAATGTCCAGCAATCATCCGAAGGCTTGACTGGGGCTGAGGATTTGCTCCCAAGATGGCATATTCACAGCTTATTCAAAGCAGCCTTGTGAATAAGCCATCTTGGGAGCAAGTGACCTGGTACCTGGCTCCCCCAGGTTTAGTGATTCAAAAGAGAGAGCAAGGCAGGGCCATAGGCCTTTTGCAGCCTGGTCTCAGGGATCGTATACATTAGTTCTGTTTTATCCTGTTCATGAGAATTGAGTCACTAAATTCAACCCAGTATCAAGGAAAAGAATTAGGTTCTATCCTTCGAAGGAAGAGACAAAGAATTTTGGGTGTATGTTAAACTCATACGACATTTAATCTAGCTCAGCTGGAAGAACTTCTGTATCTCCTTGTCCAGCTCTATTACCAAAATCTAACTTCATCTTCTAATTCTCAGAATTGTGCCACTACATCTTACCTCATTATAGATATTCTAAACTATTCTGGCTCTGTGTCATCTTTTCTTCCTCTTACCTTGACTCCATTGCAATCTTCCGCAAAATGCAGAGTGAATCAGGGCTGCACTGTTTAGCCGTTCAAGGTCACCATCATATCTATTGGAAGGGTGCCAGCAAAAGAAATATAAAAGAAGTCATTCATTATACCCTACAATCATACGATTTCCTAAATATCCTAGTCTCTTTACTATGACCACATTGATAAATGAGCAAAGTCTGTTTCAGGCCCTGATGCCCAGCACATCTTGCTGGATCCCGGGATCCTCTCTTTCTGCCTGCGCTGGCTCACATTCCCCACTCAGGTGTGCCCAGAAGTCAGCCTGCCTTTCCATCTGTTCATCCTCACTATCACCCGGCACTAATCAGACAGACTGTGTAGATCTAAGCCAGAGTTTCTCCGCCTCAGCGTTTGCTGTCAGAGAATTCTTTGTTGTGGAGGAGCGTTCTGTGCCTCACACATGTTAACCACACCCCTGTCCTCTACCCATGAGATGCCACTAGTACTTCCCAGATATGACAAACAAATGAGTCTCCAGACATTGCCTAATATTCCCTGGGGTGCAAAATTGCTTGTAGTTGAGAATCACTGATCTAAGCTATTATGATTGAAACTGGATAAGTAAGATATGTGAGCCTTATCAGATAAAACACACGCAGAGATGTTCTGTGCTTCTTCTGAAAGAGATAATCAATGATAATTTAGAGATACCTATAAATAAGAAAGATTTTGTGGGCAGTGCTTGTGGCTCAGTGGGCAGGGAGCTGACCCCATATATGGACGGTGTCGGGTTCCAACCCAGCCCTGGCCAAAGAGCAACAAAAAAAAAAAAAGAAAAAAAGAAAGAAAGAAAGATTTTGTTATGACTCTGTTATTTAACTGAAGTTGTCTTTTCTCCGGCTACTTAGCCTTTTGCCCATCAGCTAATTTGGTGGGACGTAGAGGGGTTCTGCACAATGGGCTGTATTTTCTCAAAGTTACTAAAACTTGAATGATCCAGAACACAAGGGAGGGGAAATAAAATGAAAGGAACTAGAAGGAGAGTAGAAAAAGTAAATTTAGGGTTTTTTTCCATGTTAAATTATTTTCGAGTATTTATTAGATGTTAGACTTTATTTTGTAAGTTCACCTTGACTGAATGGTAACCATGTACGCCAATCACTTTACTAAATATTTTCCTAAAATATCAACTCCTTTAATTTTTGGAACAACTTTATGCAGTAGATAATATACTCCTTTGACCCATGAAGGGATTGAGGCAGAGTGATACTATCTTGCTTAATAGTTTTTATAAAGTGCTTTTAAAGACCTCTTTCCAGTATCATGTTCCCCCAGGACTTGGTTTCTCTGTCCTCCAGTACTTCTCACTTTTCTCTATAGTTCTTTATATTAAGCAATCAAAGTGTAAAAGGATTCACAGAATTTCACAGGCATCTAGAGTGACTAGGAAAGTACCCCTGTTTTTTCAAGGGGATTGGAGGAAATATGGCCACGTGCGGCTGGAAAGAGATCAAAACCAGAAGGGAAAGGCTGGGTAAAAGAAGTATTTCTCCAAGGATGATACAGATATGTTTAAAACACAAATTGGATTTCAGTAAAAACTTGACCCGGCCAGGCATAGCAGCTCACACCTGTAATCCTAGCACTCTGGGAAGCGGAGGCAGGTGGATTGCTTGAGCTCAGGAGTTTGAGACCAGCCTGAGCAAGAGTGAGACTCCATCTCTACTAAAAATAGAAAAACTGACCAGGCATTGTGGGGGGCACCTATAGTCCCAGCTACTTGGGAGGCTGAGCCAAGAGGATCTCTTGAGCCCAGGAGTTTAAGGTTGCTGTGAGCTGTGACGCCGTGGCACTTTACCCAGGACAACTCTATCTCAAAAGAAACAACAATAAAAACCCAAAAAACACTTGACCCAAGGCCTTGAATAAAAATAAGAATTATTTAAGAAAACTGTTGTCAGCATTAAAATGTCCCTAAGAAAATGTAAGCCACTGATGACTCTCTGTGTAACTGTCGAGTGCCTGCCTTTTGTGTGCTGTCATGCTCTGTGCGTCACTCTCCCCAGCACAGCGCCCTCTCTAAAGCCTTCAGCAGCCTCCTACTCCCTCCTCAGCCTGGCAGTAATGGCCTGATATTATACGACCCATTCTATCTTCTTTACCCAAACTTTGCCCTTGATACTTAGATTTGAGCTACTTGTATTTTCTCTGAAATGCCTTTTGTACCTTTCAATTCACAATTTCCTTTGCTGAAAATGCCCTTTTCCTAATATCTGCTCTGTTAAAATTTTACCATTGCTGCAGGCCCAGAACAAATATTCTTTCCTTTTTGGCGCAATCTCTAACTCCCTTTGGAAGGATCTTCTAACTTGCCATCCCACAGTACCCAGCATGACCCTCTTCAAAGAAACTATGGTGGTTATGAATTACGATCAGCTATATATTTGTCTACCCACCCAGTAAACAATAAACCCCTTAGGGAGAAAAGAAGTTTTATTCATCTTTGTCCTACAAACTTTGAAAACCATATGTGTTCAATAAAAATATTCATTGATTCAAACTGAAATTTGAGCGTTAGACACTCTCAATTTTAAAGATTAAGCAAAACCTAAGCCAGCATAAAATTTTCCACTTTGTGATATATGCTGCCAAATTCTTAATAAGTTTGGCATTTGTAGAACATTTTTTTAATTTCTGAAGGGCTTCATAAGTATTTTCTAATTAACCCCTCAATGGCCCTGGCCTTGTTGCATCAGGTAATGGACTGAGGATTTTGTGCCCCTTGGAATTTCACTACAGAGGCTTTCTATGAAGGGGCAAAGTTGGGTGCTCTCCAGAGCACAGGCAAAGCGGAAAACCAGCAGGTTCCCAATGAAATGGGCTGCCAGTCACCACAGGAGGGGCTGAGGCAGGGGAAGTAAACGTTATGGAAAGCAAAGACTCTGGTTTTCTTTTTCCATTTTACTATTGATGACGTTATATTTCTACTTCTAAGTGCTAATTTTTACAAATTCTAGAAAATAATTCAGGTCCTCTGCAGTCTAACATCATTTTGTATAAATTAAATGTCACAAATCAAAAAATATAAATTAGCGTACACGTGTTATCATTGTGTGAATGTGTGTGTGCAGGAGACCGAGAGCCAGAGTGAAGGAACCACCTTGCTCAAGGCATGAAGAACGTAACATCACAGACGGAGACAACTTTAGCCTGAACCATTATGTAAACACCGAGACTTTTAGGACAAACATATCAGAAAAAAAATTTTTTCATTTTGACACAGAAAACACCAAGCTTATTCTGTCTACTTACCTATAGTATTGAATTCATAAAAATAAGATTTCATTTTTTTTAGTAACATAACTACTTACTAAATTAGCACACATCTGTATACTACGCCTGAACAGAATGCTTCTTATGTTCACAGCGTGTACCAGGGCTTATGTCTTGGCATAACCCACAGCTGACGAAAGCCCTTTTCCTCTGGAGCCTCCACCCCTGGGCCTCAGTCAGGCTGTTGCACACATGGGGCTCCTCAAGGCCGGGGCTGCTTGGGGGCTTCTCCAGCGAGAACCCTCTCCCTGCTCACTCACAGCTCTAGGATATCACAGAGTTGTGTTTAATATAATTTATTTCAACAAATTATTTGAACACCTACAGTGTGTTAAGCCTCATTTCTTCATTAAACATCTATAAGACTCTGCCTTGTATCATAAACATACACAGTAGTGTTTCTAAGAAGTTCTTCTAAGAAACTCTGGACCACAGAGATGATACTACTGTCAACATCTCTCTTGAGGTGTTTCATGTGTACTAAAGCATTTTTTACATAAGTTGGGTGACACGCAAACACA
Source organism: Otolemur garnettii (assembly GCF_000181295.1). NCBI lineage: Eukaryota > Metazoa > Chordata > Mammalia > Primates > Galagidae > Otolemur > Otolemur garnettii. The sequence continues at coordinate 13,153,407 of NW_003852430.1, forward strand.
TTTTCCCATCTGAACCCACTACCCCACGGAAGCAATGTGGACTCAGTATACATATTTCCAGGTAAGAGCAGAAATGTGCATTAATTTGTCCAATGGAAGGAACCAAGCTCTCCTTTCAGATTCCTGTGGTTTCTAACTTCATTCTCTGAAAATATCTAAAGGAGAATAAAATTGTGGTTATAAAAATGCAAAGGGTGTGGGGGGATTAAGAAAATGTTGGTAAGAGGGTATAAAGCGTCAGCTGGACAGGAGCCAAAATATTTTACTTTCTTTGAGATATGTTTATTGCACAGTGTGATGGATGCAGTAAAAAATAATGTATTGTACCTCTCAAAATAAGAGATTACATTTCAAATGTTTTCACCGCAAAAAATGAGAATTTGAGGTGACAGATAAGTTAATTAGCTTGATTTAATTATTATACATTGTATTTATAAGTCATAATATCACTTTGTAAATCACAAATACATACAACTATAATGTGTCTATTTACAATTAAAAATATTAATTTTTTAAAACAACTACAAACAAATATGAAGGGTAATATGGTGATATATGCATTACTCCCATAAGACAAATGTGCAAATAACTTCTTGTTATTGATCTCTAGTGATCTCTAGACTTATGTCTAGTGGTAAAAACTAGAAACAATTATGTGTTCAACAATAGAGCTATTTATATTTATATACTGGTGTATTTATACCATTAGGTTATGTTTTAGTTATATACTAGAACACTATTCAATCATTAAAATTAGTGTTGTAAAACTTAGGGGATTTTAATGTAAAAATATTCACAGTATAATATAAAGGGAAAAAAATGAACAGTTTATGAATTTGCCCCTCATCCTAATATTGTTTTGATGGCAACAAGTAATCACTAAATGACCATAAGATAGTTGGACCTAAGAGATGTGGTCTAAAGACCAGCCTCACCTGGCGTGTGTGTGCATGTGTGTGTGAAGGGCCCAGATGAAAATATCCATTAGTGCTTTATTAATAATATATTCACTGGGCTCCTAATAATGCACAAAACATTCTTTGTAAACTTTAATCAAGAAGCTAAACTAGAAAATGAAACCCATGGCTTGGCACCTGTGGCTCAAGTGGCTAAGGTGCCAGCCACATACACCTAAGGTGGTGGGTTCGAATCCAGCCCTGGCCTACCAAACAACAATGATGGCTGCAACCAAAAAATAGCCGGGCGTTGTGGTGGTCGCCTGTGGTCCCAGCTACTTGGGAGGCTGAGGCAGGAGACTCGCTTGAGCCCAGGAGTTGGAGGTTCCTGTGAGCTGTGATGCCACGGCACTCTACCCAGGGGGACAGCTTGAGGCTCTGTCTCAAAAAAAAAAAAAAAAAAAAGAAAGAAAAGAAAATGAAACCCACAAAGGACAGAGAAAGACCAAAAGAATAAAATACCCCCAAAAGGAGAAAAGCAGAGATACATAAAATATTTTTTAAAAATTATGAAATTTTAAAAAGCCAAAAACTGATTTCTAGAAAAGCTGATCAAATCCATAACCTCTTAGCAAAATTAATCAAGAGGAAAGAAGTATAAATGACCAATTTTAAAAATTAAAAAATGACTTCCCTACAGACCCTACAGATATTAAAAAGATAATAATATTAAATGAACAAATTCCTTTAAAAATCCAATTTACCAAAACTAACACAATAATAAATAGAAAATCTAAATATTAGTACCTATTAAGGTGAGATATATGTTGCTAATAATATCATCTCTGAGTCAAGAATTTCTTCAAAGAATTTTTTAGAAACACCACTGTAGGGGCGGCTCCTATGGCTCAGTGAGTAGGGTGCCAGCACCATATACAGAGGGCAGTGGGTTCAAACCCGGCCCTGGACAAACTGCAACAAAAAATAGCTGGGCAGGCAGCTGTAGTCCCAGGTTTTCAGGAGGCTGAGGCAGGAGAATCACCTAAGCCCAGGAGTTGGAGGTTGCTGTGAGCTGTCACGCCACAGCATTCTACTGAGAGCAACAAAGTGAGACTCTGTCTCTAAAAGAAGAAAAAAATAGAAAGAAACACCATTGTACACAATTGACTATAATACAAAGCAGAGTGCTATAGATATTTAATAAACATACGGTCCTTAACCCTATTTTAGGTGTTCGGCTAATATATTGAAATAAGTCATAGGAACTAAACATAATTCTGTGATATCCTAGAGCAGTGAGTGAGTAGGGACCAGATAAGCCCCATGCAGCCCCAGCCTTGAGGAGCCCCACATGTGCAGCAGCCTGACCACAGGCCCAGGGCTGGAGGCTTTTGAGCAAAGGGTTTGCTTCAGCTGTGGGTTATGCCCAATCTATTAAAGGACCATAGTACATAATTTAAACGCATTCACAAAGAAAACTCAAGGACCAGAAGACTTACTTAAGAATTCTTCCAAATATTTAAAGACAGAATAATACCAATCTTAAACAATCTTTGTCTGAGATTTAAAAGACTTGAATATACTTGAAAATACTTTATAGGCCAGGCTTGAATATACTTGAAAATACTTCATAGGCCAGGCATGGTCCTGACACTTTGGGAGTCCACGACAGGTGGATTTCTTGAGCTCAAGAGTTCAAGACCAGCCTGAGCAAGAGCAAAACCATGTCTCTACTAAAAATTAAAAAAGTAGGCAAGTGTTGTGTGGCTGCCTATAGGCCCAGCTACACAAGAGGCTGGGGAAGGACGATCTCTTGAGCCCAAGATTTTGAGGTTGCTATGATCTAGGATGCCATGGCACTCTACCCAGGGTGACAGTGAGACTCTGTCTCCAAAAAATTAAAAAAGTAAAAAAAACAAAAACTTAAAAATCCAGCATAGGCTTGATACTAATACATGCAAGTAAAGTACAAGAAAAGAAAATTACAGTATAATTTCTCTTACAGCATTGATGCAGAACACCTAAAAATGCAGTAAATTAAATAAAATAATAAATATCATGGTCAAGTTGTATTATCACAAGAATGTAATTTTATAAAAATATAAGATCAATTAATATAATTCACCACATCAACAACATAAGAGGAAAAACTATATAGACAATTTTTGGTTTTTTGAGACAGAGTCTCACTATGTCGCCCTCGATAGAGTGCTGTGGCATCACAGCTCACAGCAAACTCCAACTTTGGGGCTTAAACCATTCTCTTGCCTCAGCCTCCCAAGTATATAGACGATCTTAATAGAAAAAGACTTTAAAAAGCCAAAAACGGATTTCTAGAAAAGCTGATCAATAAAAATTTAAAATGTGTTTTTAAAATAATGTATGTATACATATATTTATATAATTTTAATAAATGAGGAGTGGAACAGAAATTCCTTAGTATAAAATTATCAATGATAACATTTATTTTGAAAAATCTATGCAGCAAGCATTCTCCTTAAATTGAGAATATTGTAAGCTTTTTCTTGTGATTGTAGAATAAAGACATATGCTCCTGAGACTTTATTCAACAATATGACCTCAGCGTCACATTAAGGCAAGAAAAACAAAGATAAGGTATTAAGACTAGAAAGGAAGAAATACAAATGACATTCTGCACAGGTGATATGATTGTATATAAGAACAAATTTGAAGGATCTATGATATAGTTTTAAGCAATAATAAGTGAAGTTAACATTGTAACTAGGTATAAGGACATTGTACCTATTGATAAATATTCACCTTCGGTTCAATTTCGCTGTGACCTAAAACTACTTAAAATAATAAAGTCAACTAATAATTTTTATTCTTTGTAATAACTAAAAACAACTATAAAATGAACTTAAAAAAACTTACAGTTACATCACAAACATCAACTTCCTAGGAATTAGTATATTGAGAGATATACAAAACCACTTCAGAAAAATCTATAACACAAATTAAAGGAGACCAAAATACGTAAAGGGACATGCCATATGTATGGATTGAAAAATTCAGTATTTTTAAGACATTAATTTTCCCCATTTGCTTCATAGAGTCAACACAATTCCATTCAAAATTCCAGCGAAATTTTTGTAAAAATTGACAAACAAGTTCTAAAATTTATATGGAAAGTCAAAGGAGCAAGTATAAGGAAACTTGAATCTTGAAAAAAAAACCAAAATTAATCTTGAAGGAAAATAAAATTAAAGTAAAATTAAATGACTTTTTGCTACTAAATCTTAAGACATTATGCTACTAAATATCAAAACATATTGCAGACCTTCAGTAATTAAACACTGCAATATTAATAATATTTAATACAAGGATAATCAAATAAATCACCGGTAAAAGTAGAGTCTGGAAATAGAATCTAAATAAATCATCACCAAATTTTCAAAAAAGGTGCTACTTCAATAGAGTAGGAAAAAAGACTTTTCAGCAAATGGTACTGAATCAATTGGAAATCCACATGGAAAAATCAATGAATCCTAAACCACTTCAACCACACACAAAAATCAATCTCAAATGGATCATAGACTAAAATGTGAAAAGTAAAACAATAAACCTATTACATAAAAGAATAGAAAAATGGCTTTGTAACCACAATTAGGGGCTTTACCTAATAAAAGCAATCAATATAACCTAGTTCTTTGTATCCTTAATGAATCCCAACATTTAAAAAAAAGAAGAAGAGAAAGAAATAAAAAAGCAATAAAGCAGGGCACGGTGGCTCCTGCCTATAATCCTACCACTCAGCAAGGCTGAGGCCGGCGAATTGCTTGAGCTCAGGAGTTTGAGACCAACCTGAACAAGAGCAAGACCTTGTCTCTAATAAGAATAGAAGGGAAGCCGAGGCAAGAGGATCCCTTACTTGAGCCCAAGAGGATCACTTACTTGAGGTTGCTGTGAGCTATGACACCATAGCACTCTACCCAGGGAGACAGAGTAAGATCCTGTCTCAAAAAGAAATGTTATTTCTTCAAAACCTAGAACTTTTAGCAAACTATAAAAAAAACAGAAAGAGAGAAAGAAAAAGCAATAACCATAAAAGGAAAAAAAAATTAGACTTTATTTAAAAATATATCCATTCATCAAAAGACATCATCAAGAGTGGAAAAAATCAAAGCAACAGGTAGATATCTCCATCCTTAAACAAGGAAGAGGTGAACAAACTGAATGTCAACACATTTTCTTGAACCCACTGGAGACATGGGCTAGCAGGGCAAACCACCACTTTAAATGCTGGAGAAACTTACTCATGGAGAGAAATACAGCACCTGAGATCAGCTTACCTAGAACAAAAGTCACTGAAAAAGTCACTGGAGTCACGAACATAAGTGGTGATTTTCACAAATCAATGAAACACAGAGTGTGACAAAGCAATCTAACCAAACAATCTATTATACATTTATGAAATTACCTTACAGAAGTACCTTCTGGAAGGACATGGAACTTTGGCAATCAGTAACATCTTAACAACTAAAAACAAAAGAAATTCTACTCTGTTTAATGAAGTATATTCCACAGGGGTAACAGGTTAACAAATCTAATATTAATAGACATGAATACTGGAACTGAACCATTAAATGAAGGGCTGTGGCTGGCAAGAGTCAGCTTTCTCACTGTTGGAGCCGGAGGTCTAGCTGGCCACTGGGAGGGGCTGGAAGGATCCCTATACTAACAGATGAGAGTCTGATTGGACTCAATGAAGTATAAATTCGTCAGTATGGAGTCTTCTAGAAAAAATATACAAGTGTTTACGCATGGAAATATTTACAGATAATTATGTTACTGTATGCACATGTATTTCCTTGCTCTGCAGTTGAAGGGCCCAGGAGCAAAGACCCACAGGGCCAGGTCTTGGTCTCTAACACTATTCTCTAATAAAAAGAATCAGGGCTCCCTGGATTAATGGCTGATTCTAGGGCTTAGACAGGAAATCTATGAGATGTAACTGGAGGATCTTTTTAGTGCCAGAAACACTACAAAAGGGAAGGGGAGGGAAGGGGAGGGGAGGGGAGGGAGGGAGGGAGGGGAGGGGAGGGGAGAAGTTTACAGTAATAGAAATACATTTAAGAGGTACAGGTGCCTGCTGAAAGGCGCCCAATGGCTGAAGTTAGAATAATATGAGCAAAAAAATAAAACATTCTTGAATGATAATCCAAAGTATAAAATAAGTATCTTTAAGTTCATGTTGATATGAATTGATTGAGTCAATTAATAAATGAAAGAAAAAAAAACCATTCTCCCATGCAAAACAATTACAAATAATTTATGTAGATACTCAGCCCTCAGAAATGGGGAGCAAATCTCTGTCCTCTGTTACCTGGGCATAGTGACTTCCCTCCAAAGGGCACAGTATGAGAAAAGGGCAGCAAGTTTACAGCGGGGAAACCAAAAACCACTTTAACCAGGTGATTGAGGTTAACATCAGCGACCATAAGTCGTGTTAATAGTGTATACTCTTGACATGATGTGTTGACGATGGCACTCTTCCTCTGTAGTCTTCTTTCCCAAAAGAGAGAACCCCAGTTTAATTGAGAACAGCAGCAGACAAATTCCAACGGGGGAATTCTACATTAAACTTAACCAGCAGTAGCTTTCAAAACTCCAAGTCCTTAAAAACAGAGACTGTCACAACCAAGAAGAGCCTAAGTAGACACAAGAACTAAATGTACTAGGATAACCCAGATGGGATCCTGGGCGCAAAGGAGAACATTAGATTAAAAGCTAAGGAAATCTGAATAAAATATGAACTTTAGTTAATATTAATGTATCAATATTCGCCCATTAATTATAACCAACATACTATAATATTTTAGGATGATAATAATGGAACCGGGTGAGGGAATATAAAAGAACTCTCTGTGCTATCTTTGCAATGTTTCTGTAATCCTAAAGTGTTTCTGAAACAAAAGTTTATTTTAAAAATAATTTGCACCAGTGAATAGGGGAAAATATTTGCTGCATCTGAATCCAAGAATACATACAGATTGTGTAAAGGGCAGACTTGGATCCAGAATACGTAATAAAAAAAGACAACCTGCTGAGAAAAAAATGGTCAATCTAGTTGAGTAGGTATTTCACAAAAGAGGATATGCAAATGGCAAATAATCGTATAAAATATGCTCGACATCATTATTCATCAAGAGGAAGTAAATTAAAACTAAAACAAGAAACCACTTCACACCCACTCAAATGGTTATGATTTTAAAAACGAACAGTGCTAAGTATTGGAGGAGATGTGTATAGTCTGAACATCATAATCACTCCTGTTGGGAAGACACGTAGGTACAACAACTCTGGAAAATTAATTGTAGGCTATTAAATCCAAATGTATCTCAGGTTTAGCATTATTCAAAACAGCCCCAAATTTGCTAAATTCCATCAGTAAATCAAATGGCTGAGTAACTTTGTATAGTCACGTAATGGATAGGATATGATACAATAATGAAGAGATACATTTTGCTACATAACATAGTATGAATGAATCTCATGGGAATGAACAAAGTAAGCCAGAAACAAAAGAGTACTTGCCATAGCAGGTCCTTTATATAAAATCCAAAAAATAAGCAAGAGGAATCTCTGGGGATAGCAGTCAGATCAGCATCATGTTAGGGGGGAGGTGAATGAATGGGAACTGGAGGGAGATTTCTGGGATAACAGCAAGATTCTGTCCTAATCTGGGTGGTGAACATATATGTAGTTCACAGCAGAATAATTCATAGCATTCTGTACATTAGATTTGTGTACTTTTCTTCAAGCATGTCACACTTCAATGAAATAACTTATAGAAATAAGTACAGAGAGATATCATTGCTCAACCACCGGTTTGTAAATAAATCAACAGTTTAGCAAAGTACTCTGTTGGCGAGGCTCTGGAGCAGGGGTCCTCAAACTTTTTAAACAAAGGGCCAGTTCACTGTCCCTCAGACCGTTGGAGGGCCGGACTGCGGGCACCATGACAAATCAGCTGCTAAGCAGGACAGGCAGTGGCGTCAAAAACACCCGGTGGGCGGGATAAATGTCCTAGGTGGGCTGCATGTGGCCCGCAGGCCGTAGTTTAAGGACGCCTGCTCTGGAGGAAGGGGCCTTACTAACCAGTACTGGTGGTGTTACCAAAAGTTTGGAAATCGGCCCTGAAATGGCATCAGAAGAAAAGGGCCAAGGAAAGAAAAGTTTATTAATTTGTTAGCAAATGAGGAAGTTATTATACTGCCTTTTTAAAGTGCCAATATTCCCCTCTGAGCAGCAGTCCAGAACTTTTAAAGGGGTGGGTCTGTGTAATCCGGCCTTTGGCTAAGACAATCTCACAACCTCCACCAACACACCCATCTCCTGTGGCACAAAAAACGAAGGGCTCTCCCCCGCCCCTCCTGACCCCTGGCCTGAGGCAGGGATATAGATTTTAGTTCTCAAAAAGGCAAAGAGGGTTTTGAAGAGACAGAAAGTATTTTTATCCTTTTTCAGGCTATTTTCTCTGTTACAGTAGAAATTCTATATATCATGACTCTTATGGAAAATTGGACATTATCTGCATTGTATCTGTATTATGTGAATTGTGTCCACCTGTGTCTCCAAATTCATTTGTTAAAGCTCGAATGGCCAAGGGTCTTCAAACTTTTTAAACAGGGGGCCAGTTCACTGTCCCTCAGACCGTTAGAGGGCCAGACTGCAGGCCCCAGGACAAGTCGCCTGCTAAGCAAGATAGGCAGTGGTGTCAAAAACAGTCGGCTGACCAGATAAATGCCCTAGGTGGGCTGCATGTGGTCCGCAGGCTGTAGTTTGAGGACGCCTGCCTCTAACCCATAGGACATGAGAATCAGGGTGGTCCCTAATCCTGTCTTAGTGCTGTACTTTTAAGAAGATGAAATTTGGACACACAGAGAGACCAGCAGTGTGTAACCTCAGAGGAAAGCTCATATGAGAACACGGAGAAAAGGTGGCCATCTGCAAGGCAAGAGAGGGGTCTCAGAAGAACCTGCCGGCACCTTGATCCTGAATGTGTGACCTCTAGAACCGGGAGAAAACAAATTTCTGTTGTTTAATTGATCCAGTCTGTGGTATTGTAGTCCACATTTTAGTATATTAGTTTACAACCTTAGCAACCTTAACAAACTAATATACTAACAAAATTATAAGGGTATCCTGGAAGTTTTAGAACTTTAGAATACTTCTAGTTATTAACTTTAGAAGTACAAATGCAACAAGCTTACAAAAAAAAAATTGGACATTTAGAGTGGCGCCTGTGGCTCAAAGGAGTAAGGCACTAGCCCCATATGCCGGAGGTGGCAGGTTCAAACCCAGGAGTAAGGCACTAGCCCCATATGCCAGAGGTGGCAGGTTCAAACCCAGCCCTAGCCAAAAACTGCAAAAAAAAAAAAAAAGGGACATTTATTTATGCTTCTTATAAGCCTATTTATGTTGCAAAGTTCAAATAATTTTAATTTACATTTTAAGCCCTCTGACTGAATTAGGAAAATATTGTCTTAAAAATTAAAATTAAAAGACAATTATTTAGAACTTGTGAAACTAAATGTGTGAACAAAATTTAAATAGCTGAACTGGTAAATGATATATTTTTGTAAGTTTTTAACATTTATTTCTTATACTATTAAAGCTTAATATATACTAAGCCTTGTGGGCACCTTGTCTATGCCCTTACCCTTTAACCCACCAATTATCTTTCAAGATTTCTATCCACAAGGTACATGTCTATCCAAAAAATAGTCTGAAAAGATAAATCCACAGGACTTCTTATTTCAATAATATTTTCAGTGATGGAGGAAACATGACGAAAAGCTAGACGACTTTTAATTTACCTTGTTTTGTCTAATTTACTTTGAAGCCATGTAGAATACATATATTACAAATTTAAAAGTCAAAATTTAATTTCAACAGAGAAAGCCCTAGTAACTGAAAATAGCATGAAAAATGTACTGTGAATGCCGCATACTCAGTTAATGTAGTGATCCTACAGAGGGGGACTAATCCAAAGGGCTTTAAGGCAGAGTACAGCTGAGTAAGACACACCCTTAAAATGCAAAAACAGAAAAATAAGTTTAACTGCTATGGTAATTGTATTTAGTCATATTTCAGTAGTAGTATTGCTGGGAGAGTTTTGTTTTGTTTTCACTTTTGAGACAGGGTCTCACTGTGTTCCTTGGGCTACAGAGCAGTGGCCCTATCGCTCACAGCAACCTCAAACTCCTGGACTCAAGCAATCTTCCTGCCTTAGCAGGGACCACAAGCACATGGACCCATGCCCAGCTAACTCCTGGCCTCAAGTGATCCTCCACACTTCTCCACTCCAGCCAGTGTTGCGGTTTTTATTCTGAGACTATTGTGTTCGATAAGGAAAATGAATAATTTTGTTGGTGACAATCAGAACTGAAAAATAGGGCTTAGGTAAAAGAAAATATAGACATGACATTAACAAAGTTAAGTTAATACCTGTTAACCTGAATTTGAATTGGAAAGGTCAGAATCAATTTATTATTTAATTTTAAATGTCCGTTAAAATAAACACCTCTTGAAACATCATGACGTAGGTGTCTCACGGTTTTGCATATTCCCAGCCATCACTTGAAGGATGTTTGTAAGGAAAACGGCCTTGGAAGACAGACATGGTGTCTCCCTCCAGAGCACGGCTGGCAGGCAAGCTTGTTGTTCATCAGGAGAGATGCAGGGTCTCTAAGCTCAGGGGTCCTTTCCTGTGACACACCCACTTCACGCTGAAATATCACTTGGTCCTCTTCATATTACCCTCTGGGAAATGAGGTTTGAGTAATTGGTGCAAAAATGCTGGCACCTACTTCTGCATTTTTGACTTCAGTCTCTTCTCTTCCACCAACATCTGTGCAACTATGGAAAGCTAAGTGTTTAGCTTACCATGGGTAAATTCTCACACCCATCACAGTTCTCAAAAATAATTAGAAAATTACCTTATCTGGTAGCAAAGAATAACCCTAGTACCTCCATTGTTGTCCCTAAATAACGTTGTCACTAAAAGGAACAGGAATATTGGGATAAATGGCTTATTCCAAGTGTAGGGCAGGAAATGTTTTAGAATGACCCCGGAACATCTTGGTATCTCAGAAAAGAAAAGAAAAAAACAATTTAACAAAGAGGGTGGCACCTATGGCTCAAAGGAGTAGGGCACTGGCCACATATACCAGAGGTGGTTGATTCAAACCCAAACTGTAAAAAAAAAAAGTTAACAAAGACTGCTAGGACCATGTCACCAGGACTTGGGAGTCAATTTTGATAGGATCTCATTGGGATAATTAGAAAGTCAATAAAAAACACTATGGCAATGGATTAAAACATAAGAAATAAATAATAATGGCATCATAGTTTACAGCAACCTCCAACTCTTGGGCTCAAGCCAGTCTCCTGCCTCAGCCTCCCAAGTAGCTGGGACCACAGGTACCCACAACAACGCCTGGCCATTTTTCTGGTTGCAGCCGTCATTGTTGTTTGGCGGGTCTAGGCTGGATTTGAACCCACCAGCTCAGGTGTACGTGGCTGGCGCCTTAGCCGCCTAAGCCACAGGCACCGAGCCAGAAACAACCTATCATTTTTCTGTTTTCCTCCATAAATGCTATACCTCAGTATAAGCAAATTAATGGAGAAGTTCATCTTTACAGAACCGTTCCAGCTATAAATGAATTTTCATTTCATTATTTTATATCCCTTTTTACAGCTATCATGACCCAGACATAAACAATCTGCCTTTAGGCAAGTCTTGATGAAAGCACACAGTATATCACCTATGATGATGGAATCGCGTCGAAGTCATTAAACCTAACTCTGATGAAACCTCTAGCTCTAACTACCAATTTACAGGAAACAGGGGCCAGAAGAACACAGGCCTGGAACGAGCAAATTTTATTGGACAAATATCCAGGTTATTAACAAAAATAAAATTTGACAAAAAAGGAAAAGAAAATAGAACAATTATAGATTAAACGAGATCTTGTTTTGATACCAATTTGAACAAACCTCAAAAACACAGTATTTGTAGAACAAAGAAGAAATAAGATCACTAGATTCTAGATATTAAAGAAATATCATTTATTTGGCAGCAGGTGTGATGAGAACATAGTAGCTATGTTCTAAAAGGGGAGTCCTTGTTTTTCAGATACTTTCTGAAATACTTAGAAGTGAAATATGAATTCTGAGTTTGCTTCAGAGTTGTCCTGCCTGGGAACCAGAAACAAAGACAGAGAACAGGCGTTGTGGTAATTGGCCATTGGCACCTGTGAGTTTTTTAAATATGATTTACTACTTCTGTGATTGTTTGATGTTTGCCACACTAAGGGTTTTCAGTGAAAATAGTGGTGGTGAAATATCCAACAGAAAAGAATTCCTAAGGGGAAATACACACTCAAGTATAGATTTCTCCGTTGAGTATTTGACTCCACAAACAAAACTTCCTTATTTTCAGATGATGCAAAGTAAGTTCCCCTGAAATGAATTAGTCTCTTTAACAATTTGCTTGCAGCATTTAATTTTAGGAGAGGGAGGGAGGGAGAGGGAGAGAGAGAGAGAGAAAGAAAGAGAGAGAGAGAGCTGCTGATGTGAAACATTGCTCTGGCATAATTCACTTTACAATTACCCAGGAGCACTTCATAGCCCAACCTAGTCTAAATTCACAGGAATAAGTTACCTAAGGAATTAATTACTATCCAATTTATTACTTCTCATATCATCGAAGCTCCTGAAGAAACTGGTTACCTGGAAAATTATGTATTTTTGGAATACCTGTCAAATTTAATTTAGGTTGAGTTGTAAGGCAGAATTAATCAGCATTTTCCTGTTTCTCCTGCCTTCAGAGTCACAGGTGTGTCTTCTATAGGACACATGACTGTAATACGGTGGCGTGATCCTGCTCTTTGCAGCTGCGCAGTCAAGGCTACCTGAATTTAACATCTCAAAGGACACAGTTGCAAAAGTAGCTACTGAATTTAGCAGCTGTCAACCACTAATTGCCTGGAAATATACCTGGTTTTCTAACATCTTAGCAATTGATTTGAGATTTGGACTGGTGCTTGATGTGTTACATCAAGGGCCTATGCATTCTTAAAAGTAAGATCTGTATTGCTTCAAAATCAAAGTATTTCTCTTCCTCCTTTTACTGATTTGGTAGGAATAAATTTGGCTGTCCCAGCACCCAGAAAAGTGAACTCAGTAGACTCAAAAGTACCTTCTTTATGTTCTATGTCAAAATGTACATACTGATATTCAATGCTATCTTCTGATTTTCTATACATTTTGTTTCATTTAAACTTTTCCCTTCCTAGGTCTGACAGACTTAGGGGGAAAAAAAAAGACACCCGGTAAATTTGAACTTCAGATAAACAATGAATTGTTTTAGTGTAAGTGTGTCCCACAGATATTTAATATGACTCATGCAATAAATAATTGGGGGTTGTGTAATATCCTCCTGACACATTTATACTGAAAAAACCATTATCAATTATCTGATATTTGAAGTTAATCTGGGTGTCTAATATTTTATCTAAACCTTCCTAGCTCTACCCAACACAGCATTAGAGACTTTTGAAGCTTTCAAAGGGAATTAGCCTTTTTAGATCTTTTCAGTTACTTCTATTCTTGAAAAACAGAGAACTGGGCTCAGCGCCTGTGGCTCAAGTGGCTAAGGTGCCAGCCACATACACCTAAGGTGGCGGGTTCAAATCTAGCTCTGGCCCGCCAAACAACAATGATGGCTGCAACTAAAAAACAACAACAACAACAACCGGGACATTGTGGCAGGCACCTGTGGTCCCAGCTACTTGGGAGGCAGAGGCAGGAGACTCACTTGAGCCCAGGAGTTGGAGGTTGCTGTGAGCTGTGATGCCACAGCACTCTACCCAGGGTGACAGTGAGACTCTGTCTCCCCCCTCCAAAAAAGAAAGAAAAACGGAGAACTGCAATATTCCGGTACAATGTTGCAAGGGAATTGTTAAGAGATAGCAAACTCCATATAGTCTTCCAAAATGAATCTCAACAAATTTTCACCTGGAAAGCAAAAGCAGATGGGGCAACTTAGTTGATTTTACGAGGGGATTTACTTAGAAATGGAGTCAAACTTGCTGCTGGGAAACTCGGTGGCAATTCTGTTTGAACGTGTGTCGCTCACTTTCCCCTAAGTCTTAGGCAACCATGATTTCACTGAAGAAAGAAAAATAATCTTTACTAGAGAACTGCTTCTCAAACCTTAAAAGTAGGCAATTCACCTTGGGATCTTGTTGAAATGCAGATTCTGGTTCAATAGGAATGAGTTTTGGATTTCAAACAAACTCCCCCTAGGTGATTCCAATGCTCCTGGCTCCTACCCTACTCTTGGAGAAGCCAGGGACTGTAAAGCAACTTGCATACAAGATTCTGTGCAAGTTTTGATACCAAGAAAAGCTGCTGAATATGAAGGACTCAAGTCTCAGAAGGGACTTGAGAATCAGGCTGAGTGAATTATGCTTAAAGCTGGGAATATTTGATATTGGGGTCATGTCCAAGAAAGCATTGCCCAGACCAATGTCACACAGCTTTTACCCTAAGTCTTCTCTTAGTAAATTGGCAGTACAAAGTATATATGGGAAATTTGACTAAATAGTGACTTAGAATGTACTGAATTTATCTCTAATTCTATATAGCCCATGCCTGAAAAAAATAACAGAAACCTGGGTGAAAATAATTGATGGTTATGGAAAATGGTTTGAAAGAAAAGTAGTCTTCTACTTTGTGAAGACTGTAGGTCAGGGGCTCACTCTCCTGTTCAAGGGGCTGTTCAAGAACTTTCTGACACTTATATAGAAATCCGAAACTAATAATGCAGGACTGATACTAGATGATATCAGACATGGCAAAGCAATGCTCCTCAGTAACGAACATATGAAATAGTTGATGAATGTTACTATTTCATAGTTGTTAGTATTATTCTTTTCAAATTCTTTTTCCACTGAGTATAATTTCAGAGTGAACTTATGAAACTGTGCTGAGAATTGAAGAGGCGGATGCTCGTGAAGTAGGTTATTAGAGTTTCCTAAAGACCCTGCTACCACAGCTCATTGTTTGGCCCAGGTGAAACAGTTGCAAATCAATCCACTGAAATTCAGTTCAAGGAATGTCTCATTTGCAAATTAACTTTTTTGTTTGTTTGTTTTTTAACTGTTTAGTTTCATTTACCATGTAATCCAGCAATCTTACTAGTGGGAATATATCCAAAGGGAATTAAATCAGTATGTTGGAAAGATATTTGCACTTTCATGCTTATTGCAGCACTATTTACAACAGGCAAGACACAAACTCGACCAAAATGTCCAGTGACAGATGAATAAATAGAATAGATGTATTTACACAGTGGAATACTATTCAGCCACAAGAAAGAATGAAACCCTGTTGCTTCCAACAAGGTGGCTGACTCTAGAGGACATTGTGCTAAATGAAGTAATCAAAGCACAGAAAGAAAAGTGCAGCAGGACCTCACTTATATGTGGAATCTAAAAACACCTCATAAAAGCAAAGAGTAGAATGGTGGTTATAAGAGATTAGGGTAGAGGGGAGGGTCTGGGAAGATAGTGGTCAAAGGGAACAAAATCTTGGTTACCCAGAAGGATTTATTGTTCAATATGGTGAGTATAGCTAACAACAATGTATTGTAGTCTTGAAAATTGCTAACAGTATATTTAGAGTGCTCTCACCACAAATAAATATGTCAAGGAACACACATGGCAATTAGCTCCATTTAGCCATTTCACGATGAATACATATGTCAAACCATGTTGTACGCCATAAATATGTACCATTTTATTCGTCAATTAAAACTATTTAAAAGAATACATTCTCAGTTTGCAGACTACTTATGAAAATTCTATTTATTAATTCTTAAGAATGTCTCATGGTAAGGAACACAGTCAAGACCATATTCAAAAACATACTGGCCCCTTCGATTTCCAATAAATTGGCCTGCTTTCTATGAAACACACATATAAGAAGTTCCCTTCAGAGTTAAAGTCTATAGCAGCTTTGTTTCTCTTTAGAATCAGGCACCTTATTATTTCCTAATGGGAAGGAAGACCTCTATGAAATATTATGTTTACCTTTTCACTTCTGATGCCAAGAAGTTTAGAGTCTAATTTATGACTTAATTATTCTATCTCATTATGAGGTTTCGTCTATAGATCTATATTCTAATTTCCTTTTTGAAATACTCTTGGTCTTACCTCAAAGCACTTATAAATTTGTTGGTTGCAAATTACGTAAGACCACCTTGGATCAAACTATGAGTATCTACTCAATTTGTTCACAATATCAAGACAGCAAGCATGGACACTCTTATTGCATGAAGATAACATAACACATGGGGTTCAGAGTATGTTGGAAGACCTCTTATATTATTCCATTTCCAGACACTTATCCAGGGTATGCCTGAAATGGGTGTATATCACTGGTCTCTCTATTTTTCTCTTACTGCAATTTTTGTTGTCCCTCTGTCCTCTTTCTCACTCCCACAACCCAGATCTGAGTCCTCGGAGAGACCCACCAGGTCTCCACTGGGTTCTAGAGCCAGACTAGTTGATGAAACATTGATCATGTTCATCCTGGCAAATGAAGAGGAGCCTGAATCTTTCCAAGTTTTAGTAAGCATCTGAAAGACAAGTCAACTTTTCTCTTACTGACAATATTACTCTTCTTCTCAATGCATAACTATTGCAGCATTTTGTAAACAGAGTATTCATCTCTATTCTCCATCATACCAAGTATTTCTCTACCATAGAGCAATAGAATTCACCCAAACTGAACAATAGAGAGAAGATAGCCTGAAAAAGATGACGAAACAGAACAAAAAATGCAACACACACACACAAAAACTGATCCTCAAGGACCTGTGAGACCATAACAAAAGATTATCAGAGTTCTGGAAGGAAAGATAAAGAAAGTTGGGTTGAAAACTAAAGAAATAGTGGCCCAAATGTTCTTCAAGTTGGCTGTGGATGTTAACCTGCAGATGCACAAGCCTTAAAACCATAAACAGAGTAAGACCAAGGAAATGCAAACCAGACACATCAAATTTAAACTTCTGATAACTAAAGATAATGAAAAACAATCTTGAAATCAGCCAGAGAAAAATGACACAGTACATACAAGAGAAAAAAAATTTTGAATGAACAACATAATTCTCATCGGGAACCATGAAGACTACTGGGAAGTGATACGATATTTTTCAAGTGCTGAAAAAAAAGAGATTCCAACCTAGAATTTTGTACCCAGTGAAAATAACTAATTAAAAATAGACTTCTGAGCTCTGTCCTGAACAAGCAAATGTACTGAATGACAGAGAAACATATTGCTACTAACACAGTTCCAGGCACATAGTGGAACACATCTTTAAATCTTATGATCATCTAATCTTTCTAGAGAATCATAATTTTGTACCATTTTAAGTTTAAAACGACATTAGGAAGATGTGTACGTTCATTAATATCTGGTAACATATGTATCACTTGGTGGAGGCAGGGTGACATGGTAGAGGTCAAACTCTTGTGGAGATACGGTGGTCGTTCATCCTGAAGGGGAAATATTTAAAAAGCCATGTTGCTGGCAATTAAAAAGAGTAACCCTCTTAGCAAAGAACACAGGCCGGTTTCAATATAACAGTTTCAGTCCTTGATTCTGCAACATTTTGATGATCAGGAATTGCAGCTGAAATATCTTGGCATAAACCATTAGGATGATCAAAAGACAGAGGTGTCAACATGTACGATTCAAGGGTTCTCCAGATTTTATTCATTTTTTGGAGAATTCCTCTAATTCCAGGAATATAACAACTCTAACCTAAAGATCCATACTTTGTGGCTATAGTCAGGGTTTCCCTTGTGCAAAATTAAATGATTAAATTAAACTCATGGTCGTGGGACTGAGTTTTAGCCAGTGGAATGGGGAAAAAAGTGATGCGTGGCCTGGACCATGAAAGCCCCTCACACTTCCCTTGTCTCCCCGGCTGGCTTCATGTACAAAAGCTTAGATGGTGGAATCACACAAAGGGAGAAGTGTGAGTCCCTGAATCATAGCTTGGGAAAACAGCTTCTTACCAACCAGAAACACTTGTTTTGGACTTCATGTGAGTAAGATAAATTTTCTTAGAGTTGAGCCCCTCAGATTTGTGGGTGTGTATGTTACAGCAGGATGCTGAGCACGCAGTATGCTCCGGCTTCCAAAGCCCACTCACCACCCACCCGCACTGTAATCTATCCCCTCCCTTCTTCCCTGTCCTCTCACTCACATTTCACCACGTCGTCTCCGGCTCCGAGGACCAAGGCAGGCTTGAGGGCAATGCCCCTTCAGTCCCTACCGAGAACTCTCTTTTTCAACTTTGCACACGGGCCCCATTTAGAGGGAAGGGAGCTGATTGAGTCCTTGTTGAGGGAGAATATAAGGCCAACCTGAGCTCCTGGGAAGCAGAAAGTAGAGCGGAATGGCAGGTGGTGCCCCCTCCCCGTGCTCATTAGCTCACCCGGGGCTAGAGGCCCATCTGCAGACATCTGTGGCTGCAGTAAAGCGCTAGGGGGAAGGCTTGCCAGGTCACCAGGAAAGCCAGACCCGACGCCTGCCACTCAGGTCTGCTCTGCTTCTTAAGGAGAGATTTCGTTATGACAATGCCCAGGGCTTTATGACTGCTGCAGTTTCCTTCTTCTTTTCTTTAGAGGAACTACCTTGCCCACCACCTTTTTTGTGTGTGAATGTATGAAAAGAAAAACACAAAACAAACACACCTCTTTGCTATAGGGCAACCCAGTCAACCTTTAAATTAAAAAGCCCTGAGTTGCCAACACTCTGCCTCTGACTGCTGGACATGCTGCCTGCCTTCCCGCTGATAGGAGTGATTCCGAAACTTTATCCTAAGAAAGAAGGGTCTGGAACAAAAAGCAGTGAGGGATAGGGAGGAAACAGTAGACCAAGAACAGAAGCTAGGAAGAAAAAAGAAGAAAGATGCAGGCTCACTCGTGTCACCTGTGGAGATGCAGGAAGTGAACCCGCTTTGAAGGGACATGACTGTTCCTAGTTGTCTGCAGATAACAGACGCCAGCTTAAATGTGGTCTGCAGCAACAGTTTTGAGGAAAAGGATGATGTGTGCTCCTTTGAAGAGTAGCTGACACATAGTAGGTGCTCTATAGATTCTAAATGAAGGAATACAAAAAGAAACCAGAGCAATTTTTTCATAAACAAAAAATGGGAGAGGGCAGCTGATCTTAAGATCTTAAAATATTCTTTTATCTCTTGGAAGAGAAGAGCCAATAATATCTTTTTATATAAAGAAATCTCATTAAGCTGTGTTCAATATGGACAAATTTATTCTTGTACCACTTAGTTCATAAATCAGAGGTTGCGCTGGCATAGAAGGTGATTCAAAATTCATAATTAAACAGATCTGGCCAGTTACCATGTAGACAGAATAATCTTCTCATCCTCATATAGCTAAAATAAAACACTTTTGGTCTAGTTTCTCTAATTTCTCTTTGATGCTTTGATTTTGTCATCCAAGAGATGACCAGGATGGCTAAGTAACAGAAAGGAGTTTGATCAAGTGGTATCAGTTGGCAAAATGGGAAGAGATTATCTCCCGTGCAGGTGGAAAGTGCTCTTCCGGGAGGAGGGGAAGGAGCAGACTGGGTTTGTATCATACAGGGAGTTTGTACCACACAGCACAGTCATATGACGTATTCAGCAGGTTTGGGGGAGAACCACACATATTTAAGAGGGAGCCAAGGGCACCTGCAATGGTCATACGTAAATGCAACATAGACCCGTGTTCATTTTGGGGTGAGGTTCTACATTAAAATACCTAGAATTTGGCTCTTAATATCCAAATGTGAACTATAGGACATGAAGACGGTGCAATTTCTATGAACTGGCTGAAACTGGCTTAAGGTTGGCAGTTGCTTATGTTTGGAGTCTCCAGTGTGAATCAGAGTTAGGAGGGTCTGATAATTTGCCTGATGGCCCGGGTTGTTAGGAGTTTAGCGAGAGTGTGGTTTTTCTTTTAGCTATAGGAATTCAGAAATTTGCCATGCCAGTCAGGCCCTTAACCCTCGACCCACAGGTAATTTTATATTTGATGAGGCTCAGAAAACAGCCCCCCAGCATGAAGGGCTCAGAGGCCAAAGCTTTTCTCTGACCTCTTCCTGTCCTCCTGCCTGTCAGCCCCATCCTTCCCTGAGGCCGGCCAGAGAAACTGGAATCCTTCCTCCCCAAGGTAGGTCATAAAAGCCAGAATCTCTTTTCCCGAAAGCTAGCCATAAAACCTAAAATAATTCTGTAAAGGAATTGGCCATGAAGAAATTATCTGGCCCACCTTGTTTGCTGTAGGTTACGAGAACCTCATTCCAATGAAGACCTTACCCTACACCCAGAGGGAAGTAGTATGTACTCAGAGAGGCCCAGAAGAATCTGGATGAGGGTCCTCACTGGGTTCCTCCAGCCGGTCTCTCAGTGTTACATCACACACTCTTCTTTCCCAATCAAGTTTCTACATGGCTGCCCACATTTTGTTGAACCTAAGCATAAAAATGGACAATTTCCCTGTATTGTGTTCATTCAGAAGTCTCCTGTGTATACATGTTAAAATAAATTTCTGTCTTTTGCTTCTTTTAATCAATCTGTCTCACGTCAGCGATTTTCTCAGCAAAACCTATGGGGCCAAAGGGGCTTGTTCCTTACATTTCCTTAACCTTAGTTTTCATCTTACTCGATAAAGGGGCATCCATTTTGGTCTCTCAGATCACAACTGGTGTAACAGAGGAGATGTACTGAAAGAAACAACAAAAATGTTCTCTATTTCTTTTTTAAATCCCCCCCCTACTTAATTTGGGAACTGAGACCTGCATCCCTGCCTCAGGCCAGTAATCGGAAAGGCAGGAGGCTCAGAGTTGGGTTGGCAGAGATCCAGAAGGACCCCCCAGGTGGGCAGAGGTCACAGCTTTGTCTTTGGCAGTGACAGGATGATTAAAATCATTAACTGTAATTGAACAATAGCCTAGAACTGAGTGCCCTCCCTTTAAAAGCTCTATACTTCTGCTTGTGGACTGGAATTTGGATTTTGAGGTGATAGTCTGCTGTTTTCCTCCTCTGTCTTCTATTTCCTCCTTCTCAAACCACTTCTTCTTGTTTTTCTTATCCGCCTCGGGGGCAAGTGCTGAGCTTTCAGTAACACCGGAACCTACAATACTGTTTCTCTGTTCTTCTGTCTTACTATAGTTTCTTAACTGACTTTGACCCCTTGGTATATTCATACACCAATTTCAATTTCGAAGAAAATATAAAGGATATAGCTTTGCCTCATCAAAGGATAAGAGACTTAAGTTTTAAAAAAAATAGCACAGCGCTCCAGTCTATGTTCAATACTATATCACAGCAGTTGTACCATCAACAAAGACAGGCCTAGGAAAATGCAGAGCAGACAGCTCCCGCCCTGCTCACCTATGGAGAAAGAACACTGAAATAAGAGTCATTAACCCTGGATAGTAGTGCTGAATTTAATGATATGCAAATAGCTGTATGGCTGTGGGCTAGTTAGGGCTCTGAGTCTCAGTTCCTCTTCAGTGAAGTATGTTTCTGGGTTTCAAGTCGCCTCCAGTGAAGAAAACTGACCCCCTCTCCATTTGAAGTTTCAGAATCTTTGCTTAGAACAGAAATATTTGTCCAAGCATTGACACATGAAGCACCTAATTTGCTTGCTGAAGATACCCACAACCAGATTGGGGGCTTCCAGAGTAGGAAGAGTCATTCACAACAGATTTATGAAAAAATACATAATGGAAGAGGCAAGAATGTACATTTTTTCTGCATTTGACTCTCTAAACTGACAGCATTGGAAAAGCATTGTTAAATGCTTTTATATCTGTTGCCTTGATCAGATTATGTGCTCTCGAGTTTGCTTTCTCCTTTGCCTGTCCGTCTTCTCTCCCTCCCTGATGGAACTACGTGGGACTAGATTCTACCTTATGCACCGTGACGGGACCACAGATAATCAGACACGGGCTCACCCTTAACATGCTTACATCATATTGTATTATATCATATTATGCTTGTATTGTTATAGTTGGGAAGCTTAATACATTTATTGTGTGTGAATATATATATATATATATACATATATAGAATAAATTTATATATGTATGTGTATTTTTTTACCTGGTGTTTGTGTGTGTTTATATTACCCAGTGTGTGTTCAGCCTCTCTCTCTTTCTCTCTGTGTATACATATAATATATATGTGTGTGTGTGTCCAGGAGAGAGAAAGTGCTTGTGACAGAAGAAAAGAGAGTCAAAGTAGTTTTTGTGGAAAAAATGGCTTGTAGTGCGATATTGGAGGATGATTTTTTCCTCCATCTGTGATGACACGGGTGAAACAATATTTATGATGGAGTAATGGGCACTTCCATTGACTTAATAAGGGTCTTATTTTGGAGGGAATAGGGAGCCACAGGGGGGTTTTAAACAGGGCAAGTAACAAGATCAGGGTCATGTTTTCAGAACTTAATCTGGCAGCACCAAAGAGGGCAAAAATAGGGTGAAATTAGGGACAAGGGTAGCAGGTAGGAAGTTATCAGGAGAGGAGTAAAAAAGTTCTTAAATTAGCCCAGTGACTGGAGCTGTGCAAATGGGAAGGCAGACCAGGACAGACTCCATGGCACTTGGCTACTGGTTTAATCCCAGGAGGACAAGTGAATAAGCACGTGGGCGAGGGGAGGAAGGACCACTATTTGAGTAAACATTCCCATTCTCCCTCCCCATCTTCTAGGATATCACAAAATGGACAATATCGAGAATATATTTAAGTCTTATATATGAAAAATTAATTCCTTTAATAAATACACACACAAAATCACAATGACTGTTTACAGGACCTTGCAGATAATGTCAAAAATGTCTAAATTTGCAGACTTAGTCAATTCTGGAAGTGGCCAAAAATGAAAGCCGGTATGTGCTAGGTATTAGGGCTGTGGGAAGCAAGAAGGAATCAGAGCAAGAAGGAATATCTGATCACTTGGCAAAGAAATATCAGTATGACATTTAGGTGGTTGTATGTTAATTATTTAAAACAACTAGGAAATAGGTTTAAAAGAAGTTGACATGGTTGTCAAATAATTTATTGTTGGTTTTAAAATTTATAGTTTTTTTAACCTGAAAATTACTGTTTGTCATAATACACATTTTTATCACATATAGAACGCTTTTCCTTAAGAATCTTCAGAAAATTTTCTTCACAAAATGATAGTCTCACGGATACATAATGCCAAGTAAGAAGTGCTGTTGTCAAATGTGGTAGAGAAATACTGCAAATTACACATCAGCCTACTGAAAGTTCACAATGCCCTTTGGAATACAAGGAATTCTGAAAACACTACCACTTTTCAAGCTTATCCTGTGTGTGTAAGGCCCATGCTTAGCCCCTTAAATTATCTCACCTGATCCCAAGGCCACACAGATGGGATTGTCTCCTTTTTCCAGATCAAAATAATGGAGGCTTGGAGAAGTCAAGCACATTTTCCAGGTTCCAAGATGAACAAATTAATGTGAATTTTTTTTTTTCTCTGAACATCAATTAACTCAAGAAGCAGATACACCTTGGGAAACGCTGCCCAGAGCAGGTGGATTTTCTTACCCCAAAGCCATTCATTGTGATTTATCTGTGCTGGTCCTCATCCCAAATAGGAGGTGGGCTGTTATTTTTTCTTTTTCCTATTTTTCCTTTTTTTCCCCCTTTTGGTGGTAGGCATCAGGAAGGTCATAATACAAAGTAGACACTAACTGCGGCCTCAAATCTTTAAGCCCCTAAACCCTCAAAAGGATTGTGTCAACTTGAATTCCCCTTCTCTAGTCACACACTCCAGGTATAGACGATTTCTGATGAATTTTAGAGGCTCTCCACTTGGGACACACCTCAGTTCAGCAATTAGAATAATAAGATACACTGAGTGGGCCCACACTTGCATTTTTCTAGCAAACCGAATGTATAAAAATAATTGCCTCTGCCAGGAACTATTAGACCTTATGTTGGAAGAGGGAAATTAATGAATTCTCACTTTAAAGGCAAAGTATAGGAAGTCCAAGGAGGACTCCCAAATCTACCCTTTAATTTGCATCTGACTAATTAGATAACAATAAAATGTGTCCTAAGTCATTACTGCAAAGCCCAGCAGAGACTCCAGTTAGCAAATGACTCTGTAATTATTCCAGAGGAGAGAGTGGATGTCTGCGCGAGTGCTGAGAGCACAATAGAAAATAAGTCTGTGATTAAAAAAGAATTTCTAACAACTCAGAAAAGTATATAAGATCACACCATGAAAAGAGATGTAAAGGAAAATGCATTTTCTCAAAATTGTTGTCAGTATCAGAGAGCAGCTGCTTAGCAAATAGAAAATTCTGGAAATAGAAACTATTCAGCGTTTAATCTCTACCTTCTCATCTTCCTATTTGCTCAGACTCTATCAAAATAATATTTTGTTTGGTATTATAGAAGAGTAACTTCTTGAGGCTTTAATGAGAATATTAAAACTTGGGTATTGAACATCTCATTAAATGGGGAACATTTTCTTTCAGAAAACAGAATAATTATTAAAACTGGAACCTGATAGTTTTAAGGAACTGTAGGTCTTATGTTTTAAATCCAAAGTAATGAATGTATCCTATATAATACAAAATGAATTTTCTATTTCCAGAAGTAGTTTTGCATTGTAATGATACAGAATTAAAGTACTTGCTGTTTACATAGCCGTGAATATCAGAAAGAAAATTTAGTCAAATTGTAAGCTGATATTTTAAAATGTATTATATGCAAGTTGCAAGTAAAGTATCAAGCACTTTTGTTATTTACTGAGCTATGGTCTTTTGTATTTGGGGAAGGAAATACATTCATGTGTCATTTGTACACATTGTCAGTTGTGAAGATATAGTAAATACTGAGCACCTTTATACCAAAGTTTCATTTTTAGTTGACATTTTTTGGCTCCCTAAGATTTCCCAATCTATTTATTTTAAATTATGTTTTATTACCTTGGGTAAATCAACATTTGGTTCTATTTTTGGAACTCAAAGGATTTCAAATACTGGTCATTCTACTTGCTGATCACTATTCTGGTTTTTCTTCTTACTTACGCCTTCAAGGCTTGTTTAATTCTCTTCCCTCCGCCCTTCCCCGACTCCTCCCTCACGGGTTCCCACATCCTGATGAACCCAGGACTCTCATCCTCCGTGGTTAGTGCCCTCAAGGAGCCTTTCACCTACAAAGCCATCAGTTCTGAAGGGTGGCTTCTTGTGTTTACGCAGTGAAAGGGTGGTCATGCTAGTCCCAATAGATTCCTGAAAACTCCTAAATTAGAAGATGGAGAACTTTAAGGTTTTAAATTTCAGGAGACCTTGGAGTGAATATTAAAAGCACCAGAAATATTTATATTTAACTAAAAAAAGGCACGACCCTTTACACAAATTAATAAGAGTTTTGTACAATTAATATCCAGTTTACTATCCATTATTGAATTTTAATCTCCTTTTGACGAGATGTTAGGTAAAAAGGTATTTTTGGCTGATGCACTATATTCAGATAACCCCATGTATCAGAATCTATCATCTTTTAAATTTATATCCACAGGGCTTATTATTTTATAATTGAGAAAAAATGGATACATTTCAGGTATGTAAGCTTCACTAAGCTCTGAAATGACATTGTGCAGTGCCCTCTAGACTGCTAGGAAGTTTGTGAATTTAGGGCTCAACTTGATGAGGTGGCATTAACAAAGCCAGAAGAGGCAAAGACAGCTTTCATCTCCCTGTGGGGAATGTGAAAGAATGCTCCAAAGGATCTTGGGCCCTGCCACTGTCTGGTTGTTGATGGAAAAGGAGTTCTTGGTTATGAATTTTATGGGACTACTAATTAATTTAGATGACATCATTGTTCTCACTAGCACTTTGGAAGGGTCTTCTCAAGGCGAGGGGCTCCCTGACGTTTGCCATTTGACAAATGTCTGTTCCATCAAGCTGAAGCAAAATCTATAGGTCATTAGGAAGTTACAAGAAGAAACAACCTTCAATTCAGAAAAGATGGAGCCTAACCCAGTCATTATGGACAAGCGAAGGTAGTCCTGGTCTGCTGTTTCATAGAAGGTTTGTAGAAAGCATTCCAAGAGACTCTGTCACCCTTTTGATCTAACATGAGGTTACACAGTAAAAGACAGGGGCGTTAATAAGAAAGAGGGTACCCCAAACCAGGAGCCCAAACTCCAGGACTGGACAAATTTTGAAAGAGGATGAGTTTCTGGCTGAAGCTCCAGTACAAAGAGAGAAGATTGTTGCTAAAACTGAAAACCGCTGAAGTCATGAACTAGGAATGGGAATTTAAAAACAAAAACAAAAGTGGTAATGGGCTGAAAGGACCCAGGGGAATTCCGCTATATGCACTCATTTTTATTCATTTAATAACATCCTTGGGGATGGAGAGGCCTTGTTCCAATGGCCAAATGTAGGTACCACTGAGGAATGAAATAGTGAGATGAGTAGGGTAACATTTTAGATATTTGGGAATTTTTTCCTTGTACATATCACTTTCATATCTATATTTCAAAGTATTACATGGTAGAAATTTTTTTGGTTACGTGAATCAATTTTATAATGCTGAAGTTATGGGTATAGGGTGTCTGTCACACAGATAGTGTTCATTGTACCCATCAGAGATGATCTCACCCATCGCCTCCTGTCCCATCTACTCGACTTCTGGTGAGTGCAGATGAACGCTGATCGGTTGGTTGCAATTTAACAGTGTGTACATGGAGTGTTTGCTTTGCCCTCACCAACGTGTGTAAGGACCAGAGCTTTCTTAACAACTCTTTGATACTTGATGCCTTTGATGTTATGCACATCAATTTCCATAAGACCCACTCCCTCGGGCCTGGAGCAGGGATTCCCAAGGCAAGCTCAGCTGAGGTTGAGATAGGAGCCGTCTCTTACGGACAGAGTGATTAATGAGCACATTATTAATCCCTTCACTTCAGTCTGAGGTTTGTCACTCTCTGACCCTCAGCTCTTCATACTTCTTTGCTATTTTGCCTTGACTCCTCATCCCCTCTTTAATATTAATGTGTGTCTCTGCTCAAGGTCCCTGTCATGCCTGCCCAACTCGTCAACATTTTTAGGTCACCTCCTTCATGTGGTGAGCAAGTAATTGAACTTAGTAGACTTAATGAGCCTGTAGTTCACTGCTTATACGTGTTTCTGGAAGGAAGAAGGGAGAAATTTAAACACCAAAATTTTACCTTGGTTAAAACTTATTTCAATGAACTATTAGAATATTGTTTGAAGGCACACAAACAATAAGAAAGAGGTTACTAAACTTTGAAGTTACTTTGTTGAAATTATTCACCTTTCAGATTTAATCCCTTTAGTCATCAACGAAGTAAATCTAACAAATCATAAATGGGAATAGCAAAGCTGTCACTTTCAACTCTTCTGAACTATTTTTAGTTAAAACAGTTTAACAACAGAAGTAAGGTTGGACTAAAGACACCATACTAAAAAAATCTGGTTTTGAAAGATAGACACAGGTTTTCTTTCTTGATCAATTTAGTTAAAGTGAATTTTTATGTACGGAGTTTATTTCATAGCAGAAACCTCCTGGTAACACAAAATGAGGTCATCACTTTCCCTTCATAGAAGTCACTGGACGGGAACATGCAACCTGATCAATTTAGTTTCTTCTTTGCTCCAAGCTAAACACTTCAAAATAAAGAGGTTTGAATGAATAAATGGAATATTCCTCTGGTATTATCAGACAAGCAAGAAATCCAATAAACTCATCTCCATTTTGAAGAAATGTCAGGTAAGTGGATAGTTTGCAGGTACGGAGCAGTTTCTCTACATTGTAACTTTAGAACGTCTACTGAGAATAATCTGGTTTCCAAAATAAGTCAATCCCCATTATTTGAAGAGTATTTTTTAGAACATAGAATTCAAATCATAATAATTATTATTATTATAAAAGGAAGAACTTGTTAGATATCACAGGATGGTAACTGTCATGTAGGAAACTAGCCCTGCCTAGTAGAGAGTTGAAAAATTTGAAAGATAGGCAACAAAAAGAATGTCATTTCTTTAAGAGGCAATCATGCTTTTCAGAAACATTGAAATGCGGATATATACTTGGAGAACTGTCAGGCTATGCAGATGTGAATTTCTCAAAAGTAAATAAACAAGCAAAAATTATAGATAGCTACATCTTGGTTTTTATCTTTAAAGAAATTGTATGACTATGAAATAGCTGACACGGAGACCATTTTCAGCAGAAGGAAAGTTCTATCAGTTAAATTCAAGGTAGTGTCAGTAAACAGAAAAGTTATCTGGATCATTGAAAATCATCCTTTTTTCCCCTGTTACTGTGTTTTGTCTGTACGAAAGCAGAAGAAAACCACTGGCTCTCAGAGATAAACATAAACCGGAAATAGATTTGCTGTAAGAAGATTTTAGACAAGGGATAAAATCTATTCTCAAAGAGATAAAAAGGGACAGGGCAGCTATTAAACAAGATCAGTTCAGAATAACATAAAAACAAAGTGAAATCCACAATAGACCCAATAAAATTGCTATTGGAAGCAGCCAAGAGTTGGTCATTATGGGAAGCTATTGTATGGTAGAGTGGAAAGAATGCCAAAGTTGGGAGTCTGAGATACTTGGATTAAAAGTGGTTTGGTTATGTATTCACCATATGATCATGAGCAAACTTCTCAACCTCTATATATTTCTTAATATGTATCATAAGGTTAATGGCGTGTTCTAGGCTAGTCAGAAACACCCCATTGCACGACACAGGGGAATATAAAGTAGACGATCTCCTGAAATTGAAAAATACAATACCATGGTTAAAATCCTACCATGAAAAAACACTGTTATTCATTTACTTTTAACACATAGTAGGCACTTTAGACATGTTATTTTCATCAGAAATCATAACAATGCAGCCCATCTAACAACATGCTGAATCAGAAAAACAGAAGATGAACCTGACAACCATATCCAAGCCTCTGAAGGAGGAAATAAATATTAAAAATTTACAAAAAGTTGACAATCAGGGAGACTGATGCACAAAAAACTAACCTACAAAGGACATAATTTTCCAAAGAACACAGAATAAAGGGATGCTTGCATCACTAATAAAAATGTAAATAAGAAAAAGTTCCAAACATAAGTGAAATAGAGACTAAGATTAGAAACAGACGTCATCAGATTTCAGGTTCTAAAAAATAATTGGCTACGAGTAAACAGGATGTTGCAAACTTACAGTCTGAGAAGAATGGGACATATTTATTTAAAGATGTAGAAAATGAATAATCACAGACTTTTTTTTTCTCTTCTGGACTGATCAAAGCCAGAACAAAGGAGCTATATCTGAAGTAATCTCACTTCCAAACAGCCAGGAAGAATGCTTCAAGGGATTGCTTCTGTGGAAAATCACCAAAATGAAATTCTCAGATTTCCAAAATGTCAGAAAGTGTATTAACCTTCTCCGAGGAGCCAAGTGAAGTGATGTCTCAGAATATTAGATGCGAAGATTAATTTTTGAAGGAAGATGACACCACTGGAACACTGATAATTAGTGCTGATATAAATTAAGTTTCATGGAAAAAAGTCATAGTTATGAAAAATAATTATTCAAAGTAATAAAAAGATAACACTAGAGCCTGGGATTCTAGGAAGACCCTTCTTCTCCAGCATTAATTCCAGTCATTCTGCCTCACTTGAGTCAAATAACTGTGGGTACCAACAAGAACCCAACCCCAGACATCTTGGGTGAAGGAAGTGCCAAGTGGCTAATCCCCGAGGCAGCACGAGAAAGCCCTAAAGAAGGGATTGCAATCAGAGTTGATATGAATTCCAGGTGGAAAGACTGATAGCAACCCAATGTGACCATGCACAGAATTTCTCTGGCCCTGAAGATGAAGGAGCAGTTGGAATGGTAGACCAGGTCCTTCTGGGAGAGGACAGAAAGCTCCTTCCTAGTTATCTGGGCTAAGAGACTAACAATCTCTTGCTTCTGCACAGTTGAACCAAGGGAAGAGACAGCAGTACCTCCAACAGCCTGCAAACTTCTCAGTGGGCTGGCAAGGAAAAAGTAATACCATGTCACACAGGGCCCAGCAACCTGAAAGACCAACACAGGCAGGACAAAATACTCAACAATCAAGGAGGCATATGGCAACGTGGATAAAATAAACATTAGTACACTCGGAATACACAGAAAAATGTTTCTGAAGTTAGAAAAATATTTTACTAGGCAAAGTGAAGAATGGACTAACATTTTGGATAGTACTTTAATTTACAGACGTGTGTGATCAGTAAAAAGCATACCTCAAACCACAGTTTAAAATATAAAAAGATGGTGTATTAATTTTCTATTGCTGTCACGAATTGTTGAAAACGCAGTGGCTTAAGCCCCCACAAGTTTATTTTTGGAGGTCAGAGGTCTAAAATTAGTCTGCCGGGCTGTGCTCCTCCTGGAGACGCTCAGGAAAGTGTCCGAGGCCATTTCCAGCCCCCAGAGGTTTCCTGCTCCCTTGGCTTAGAGCTCCTTCCGCCACCCTCAAAGCCAGCAGAATAGCATCTTCCCTGAAAGGGAAGGTCTCTATAAAAGGACTTTGGTGTCTATCTCAGGCCACCTAGATAATATGGGATTATACCCCCATCTCGAGATCCTTAATTTAATTACATCTGCAAGGAAGCGCTCACCGGGAGGCACGATTCCACCTGCGGAGACAAAATGATGGAGCCGATAAAGACGATCGGTGGTAGAGTCAGGCGATGTCACGACATTATAAAAGTTTACAGTAAGAGGGATAAAAGAACACACGGAGAATGAGAAATGGTTTAACACGTAATGGGAAAAAAACTGTCTAAACCGAAGACATTGTGACCCCGCAGATTAAAATGACTTGGTGAGTTCAGACAGGCAGGCTGATGGGAGGAGAGACACACCAAGGCACACTGGGGTATAATTTGAAAGCTATTAGGACCAAGGGAAAAATATGGCTTTAAACAAAATAGAAAGTACCTTAGAGGAAAAAAGATTCACGTTAGCATCAAACTTCTCATGAGCAAAGCTGGTGGAGGGAGAAGCCAGTGAAATGATCTTGACTCCGATGGTCCATATCTTTCCTGTCACCGGTGTCGCTCAGAAGAACCCAACCTAAGCCGAGCTCTAAATAGAGGACGGGATTTATGTGCCACAGTCTACACAGACATTTCAGAGTTCAGCCTGTACTCTTGAACACAACGGTTTCCTTTACTTGGTCAAAATGCATGAATAGCATTCCTTTCATCTTAGTTCCTGGTGTTTGCCTATGTGCTCCTTTATATATTTCTTATGGTATCTGAGAGACAAAAGTATCACCCAAAATAAATTAATTTGGACATATTTATTTAAAAAATAGACTATGGGAGACGGATAGGAGAATTTGAAACCCCAAATTCTATACCCAGCCAAAAACTTCTTCACCAGAAAGCCTGAAAAAATATTCAGAGACATGCAAAAATTGGGAGAGCAGGTCACACACCCTAACTGAAAAATTACTGTAGAAAGGACTTTTTTTAAACTAAAAAAATAACAATGCGAAATGGAGACCCCCCAGGTGGGGATCAATGAGAATAACAGGAACAGTGAAGGGAGGCATTCGGAATGAATTTCACTGAGACTTCTGAAAAGGTGGGGTTTAAATACAGGTAATGTTATGTTTTCTATATATTGTATTAAACAGGGGCATTATTGTTAGTGTTATTTAAATGTAAAAGGCGCCCCAAACTGAGTAGTTTCTGAGAATTTCAATGAAAAGTCCAATGGTGTACAATTAAAAATACTAAATTAATTTAGGACCATCTGAGAACTGATAAAGCGGAAAGAGGAAGAGGAAAGTAAAAAATGTTTCAACTGCCTCTTGTAGTTGGGAGCGAGAATAAAAAAGAAAGAAATTAGATTGCTTAATTTAGAAATTAAGATAGTTTAAAGATCTTATAAGATTTTGAGCACGGGAAAATGGAACAACTTGGAGAACAATAGAACGTCTTAATGGACAAAATAATTGGCAATGTACTCTTAAATAATAGACGATGACTGATTGTGAGTACAGAAAAATTAAGGTAATAATTAATGGAACGGGAGGGTAGTTTTTCCTCTGAATTAATAAGGAAAAAACAATAAAATGAACAGCAAATGATCCAAACTGCAAAACTAAGAAAAAAAATGAGGGGAAAAAGGATATAAAACACATTATCAAATAAAATACATCAATCCTTAGAGACAAAGGGATTTAAATAAACACGGCCTTTAAAAACAAAGTGATTAACAATTTTAACAGGTAAAGGGCTGCTTATAAAAACACAGCAAAAATAAAATGGTAACACTATACAGTCATGTGTGGGTTCACAGCAAGGGTACGTGCTGAGATGCATCCAGCAGTGAGTGTGTGAACATCACGGAGTGTCCCCTCACACAGCCAGGTAGTACAGCCTGCCACACACCTAGGCACAGCCTATTGCCAGGAGGCTCCACACCTGTACAGCGTGTTAATGTACTGAATCCTGTAGGCAACTGTAGCACAGTGGTAAGTATTTGTGTATCTAAACATAGAAAAACAGAGAAACTGTGGTATTTTATTCTTACGGGACGACTGTTGTATGTATGGTCCCTTGGTGAGTGAGATGTCATTATGCTGTGTATTACACAGACAGAGGTCAGAGAGTCTCATCAAAAGCAACAACAACAACAAAATCAACAACAATATCAACTTCAGACTAGGTGGAACTAAAGTTGAAAGGATCTAACCGAATGAAAGGACACCATCTAAATGTAAAAGGCACAATTTATAAAGTTGATACAATGGTCACAGCCTATACATGCCAATTAATAAAACAATATTCAAAATGCAAGCTGAAGAAATCCTCACATACCCAAGGCACTGTACACCCTGATCAGAGGACATTCCTCCAGTTATTCCCTGTTCACTTAGTTACCAGGGCACATCCAGCCCCTTTCCATCCCAAACTTTTTCACTTGTACCCTGCATCTGTAAAGTGCTTTCACTTGCTGTTAAGGGAAGGTTAAATACATCTTTGTGGTCACTTCTGATTCTATCTAAGTTATACTAACAGAGACAGATTTACTCTCCTACTGAGACAACTTCAAGACAGACAAAATATTAGCATTAATTTTTAAGATACTGAACATTGGGCAATGAAAAACAATGATCCCTGAGAGCCAGAAAACCAACGAGGGCAACTCTGACATTGCCCCGTCTCACTTCCTGGAGAGAGTTCCTAGGCAGCA
The DNA here is from genome assembly GCF_000181295.1 of Otolemur garnettii. NCBI lineage: Eukaryota > Metazoa > Chordata > Mammalia > Primates > Galagidae > Otolemur > Otolemur garnettii. The sequence goes on from NW_003852430.1 coordinate 13,186,689, forward strand.
CAACAAAATTGTTAAAATGAAATTAAAACTCAATGTACAGGTTAAACAACAAATGAGACTTGGGTGAAGAAAAAATTAATAACGTAAATGACGAATCTGAAAAAACTATCCAGAATGAAGCTCAGAAAAAGCAAAGAGAAGAAAAATACCAACGAGATTTAAAAACATGAAAAACATTATAAAGTTGTAAAATACCTTTCATTGAGGAACTAGAAAGAGAAAAGAAAAAGATACAGCCAATGATTTTCCAGAATTATTTTATAATATTAATCAGCTTGAAGGAGTCCAATGAATTCCAAGGGAGACGGATGCTGCTCCAGGCTTCTGACTGATCACTCAGACCCTTAATTCTTCTATTTTCTCCACACTTAAACTATTAGAAATCCTATCAGCCCTACCTTCAAAATATATCCAGGATCTGGCCACATCTTACGGTCATCACTTCCTGCCGCCAGCATCTCTATGCTGAGTTACTGCGATAAATTACTATTTCTTCTGCTCCATCCCCCCACCCCCAATACCTCTTCTCAATACCGCAGGCTACAGTAATTCTTTTACAGCAGGCTGCTCCATGTCACTCCTTTATTCAAAACCTTAACTATGGAATCCTCGCAGTGGCCCCATGGTCTGTCTCTGCACTTCTCCACCCAAAAGATCTAGGGAGGAATCTCTCCTTGACTCTTACCTTCTAGTGCAGCGGTTCTCAACCTGTGGGTCGCAACCCACAGGAACTGTTATTAAAGGGCTGCAGCATTAGGAAGGTTGAGAACCACTGTTGTAGTGGTTACCAACAATTCTTGGTATTACTTGGCTTGTTGCTTCATCATTCCAATTCCTACGTCCCCTTTCACATGGCCATCTTCTCTCTGTGTGTCCTTCTCGGTCTCTACATGGCCTTATAAATATGCCTGTCATTAATATTTGGGCCCATCCTAAATTTAGGGTCCAAACTTAGGATTTTATCTAAAGTTGACTATGTAAAGTCCTTATTGCCACACAAGACTATGTTCACAGATAATAAAACTCAGGATTTTAACACATCTTTTTTGGAACCTAGTTCTACTCACAGAGTCCATGGCTTCATACTCTACCCTAGTGGTTCTCAACCTGTGGGTCACAACCTACAGGAACTGTATTAAAGGCTCATAGCATTAGGAAGGTTGAGAACCTAACCTCTGCTTTAGCCTCTGAGGCCTCAGCAGAGGGGAAGGACTCACTCTTGGGGCCTTCAGTGGCAACTTACCTATTTTTGTACATGTAAATAAAGTTTTATTGGAACACTGCCACTTCTATTTGTTCATGTACTGTAGTTGCACAAAGACCCTATGGCCCAAAAAGCCTAAAATATTTACCATCCGGGTCATTAGAGAACAACATTGCAAATCCCTGGTTTAAGGGAAGCACAAATATATTGGCTACCTTTGGAATTTAAATTCCCAGAGTTCGAAGTAAAATAATAGGACTAGATATCCCAGTACAATAGATAACCTGATCAATTCAAAAAAAGGAAAAAGGAAGAGGAAAGGGAGGGAGGGAGGAGGCAACCCAGAAAGCAGTTGTCTTTCCAACACGCCACCCCCATCACCAGGGCTGGAAGAAAAGAGAGAAGAGGCTGGGGGCTCCCTGGGGGCTTAGGGGTCCTGCAAACCTGGGCCTCACATCCAACATGAAGTCAGCACAAAGAAGAAAAATAATTTATAGAGTCTCTCTAGCATTTAGAGTGAGTTTGGAGCCGAAAAAAAAAATCATGGAATCCCCAGCACAGATAGATTAAATTGAACACATAAACATTCATTAAAATGCTTTGTCTGACAAAAGAGACCATGAACACAGTCAACAGACAAACCACGGGATTGGAATAAGGACAAAATCATTATATTCCTGGAAATCTATACAAGTGGAAAAAAAAAAAAACAGATAAACATCCATACCAGAAAGGATTTTTGTTTGTTTGTTTTTTTAACAAGTATAATTATTGCTACATTATTTGTTGTCACAGAGGGAGAAAGAGAGAAAAACAAATGGATTGCCCATCACTATGGGAATCAGTGAATAAAATATATTTACACGTTCTCACATCATGGAATATCCGGTGCACTGCATCAGAATGAAACTGGTTCAGGTTCTGGAAAGAGTGGAGTAACAGATTTAGGACCGGCCCTATCAAGGGCAGAGGAGGGTCTGAGCTTCCCCTGGCTTGTAAGGTACCAAGTTAGCCGGCCAAGTTAGCCTGCCAGTTTCATAGCTGCTACCAGAATAAATAAGACTCCGGGATAAATGGCACAGTACAGCAGCTTTATTGTTCAAAGCTGTTTGCTACTCAGACATAGGACAGAGTAGTTACACTCTGGATGGGAAATCATGGGAAATTGTTCTCCAATAACCCTTCTATGTATAAAAATTATAAATTCTAAGCAACATGTAAAAGTTGAACAAAAGATTTTAAGATGCTATAGATAGACCAAAAGCAGGCAAAAACTGAAAGGAATTCAAGCTGTGAAAGAAGGGACCTAGACCAAGACCCACTTTTAGATAGATTTTTCTCTGCTGGTTATCTTCAACCCATAAGGAGCAGAACCACTAAATTCAAACAGAAAACATCTTGCCTTGAGGTGTCAAAGGACAGAATTTGGAGCTGCCAGAATGGCTAAAAATTGGGAGGGAAAATTCTGAAATAAGAGAGTTGTTCCTTGGAAGAAGCCATTAAATTAGTGAAAAAAGTTCTTTCAAATAATTGGCTGAGGCCAGGTGTGGTGGCTCAGGTCTATAATCCTAGCACTCTGGGAGGCCGAGACAGGTGGATTGCTTAAATTCAAGAATTCAAGACCAGTCTGAGTAAGAGTGAGACCCCTTCTCTACTAAAAATGGAAAATTTAGCTGGGCATGCTTGCCCACACCAAGTAATCACAGCTACGAGGGAGGCTAAGGCAAACGAATCACTTGAGCCTATGTGTTTGAAGTTGCTATGAGCTATAACACCCCACCACTCTAGCCTCAGCCAGCAAAGAGAGAGTCTGTCTCTAAAAGAAGGAAAGAAAGAAAGAAAGAAAGATTGCACTTCAAAAAGAAATTAAGGCATATACAGATTGGAAGAGAAAAAAATAAAACTTAGTTTGAAGCTAGAATCTACAAAAAAGGTTTCATAACAATTAAGTGAGTTAAATAAGGTGGAATAATTCAAAGTCAACATAAAATATCAGTTGTATTTCTATACAAGGCCAGACAATGAAGCTCACAAATTTCTCTTAGAAAAAGGGCTGCATACTTCATTGCTGAGTATCACTAGGGTCACCTTTAAGGTACTCCCCTTGGGAAGCTATTCAGTGATGCTACTACCCAGTCCACTTCAAGCAATTTTGGAACTCTTTTTCCAGAATGTCCATCCATGAGAGCTGTCATGTAATGAGGTCTAACAATTAAGTTTGTGAATTCATCCTAGAAAAAGTGCTACATATCTTATTGCTGAATATTGCCATGGTTGCATTTGAAATCTCCCCTCGGCCATCCAGTGACTACAGTGATATTCAACAATGAGGTATGTAGCACTCTTTCTATAATGAGTTCTCAAACTTAATTGTCAGGTGTCATATACTACCAACAGACTATTATAAGTTTAAATTAAAGAATACTGTTTACAATATCATCAAAAAATGCAGTATTCAGGGACAAGTGTGACAAAGATGTATAAAACTGACTGAAATATAATAGAATCAAAACAGTGCTGGGCAGTGCCTGTGGCTCAGAGGAGTAAGGCACCAGCCCCATATGCCAGAGGTGATGGGTTCAAACTCAGCTCTGGCCAAAAACTGCAAAAAAACCAAAAAACAAACAAAAAAACCCCCCAAATAGTGCATCACTGACATAAAAACAGAAACATAGCTCAGTAGAAAAGAATACACGTAGAGAAATATATCCACGCATGGATGGACAGCTGATTTTCTGCAAAGGTACAAAGGCAAGTCAGTGGCGATAGGACAGTCTTTTCAACAAATATCGCTGGAAAATTAAATATCATAGGCAAAATAATAGATCTCAATCCATGCCCTGTACCATGCATAAAAAATTACGTGGAAGTGGACTATACACTTGAAGGTTAAATCTAAACTTACGAAACTTTTAGAATAAAATGTAGAAGAAATCTTTGTAAAAAATATTTAGGCAAATATTTCTTTGATCTGACAAAGCATAAAAGAACAGATTTATAAATGAGATTCCATAAAAATGAGGAGGTATTGCTGTTTAAAAGATACAAATAAGAAAATGAAAAGTCAAGACACAAAGAGGGGGAAGATAGTTGCCATTCAAGGGAAGAATTTGTATCCAGAATATATAAAGGATTCTCCAAGGGCAAATAAACACGTGAGAAGCCGCTCACTGTCAACAGTTACCAGAAAAGCTCCCTCTCGGAATTTCAGCAGAGGTGCGATGATTGGCCGGTTCCTTCACCTGTGACCCATAAGAACAGGGTCTGTTTGGAGGGGCCAGCACAATCTAAATGTTGAAGGAACGTAATTTTGAGCACACAAAATAGAATTGGAGGGTACTTGGACTACGTGTTTCCAAAAGCAGGGCATGTTGACTACACGGAGCAAGGGGCCCCCTTTGAGGAAGAAGTGAAGACGCAAAGAAGTCAAAGGCAAATCTTAGACGAAATTAGAGCATGAAACAGAGTTTCTGAAAAAACAGTATAAATAGTTTCAGTGATTTTAATATGTTTACCATATAACCATTTAAAACTCTTACAAAAAGCATTTAATTAAGATTTCAACATATGTGTATAAAATGAAATAATAATTTCAATAGACAACTTAAAGAGAAGATGGTCATAGCAGAAAACAAATTACCATATTCTGCTGTATATAATGTGCACTTTCTTACCCACATTTTTGAGGGAAAAATAAGGATGTGCATTATACTGGCGGCACAGCTCAGGAGCAGGGGAGCTCAGGAGCAGGGGAGCCCAGCAGGCCTCCCAGAGCCACTGTGTCCTCCTGCCTGAGCCCAGCAGGTGCATAGGTTGCCTCTCCCGAGTACCACAATCAGGGATGGGGTGCTGGCAGGCAGGACTGGTGAAATGGGCTGTGGCCAGGCAGGGTCAGAGACAAGTCCTGAGGCCTGGCCATCTGGAGGGGACCAGAAGCCCCAAAGACCTGCCTGGCTGCCCAGAATCTGAGTGGCCTCAGAAGCTTCCACCCTGCCCATCACATGCATGGCCATCTCTGCCATGGCCCTAGACATGGCTGGGAGGGAGAGCCCCTGGGAGAGAAGGAAGGGGCAGCCTTCACAGGGCAGGCGGCTGCTGGAGGGTGGTGCGGTAGTGCACATTCACCAGGGGAGAGCTTTATCCATCCCCCCACCCCCCACCCCCGAGTTCATTTCTCCTGGCTGAGAGCTGGCTACTTTCTTAAGGGTCATTTTACTGGAAGTTTGGGCTAGAAATTCCGGTGTTCATTATATACAGGAGTGCATCAAACATGGCAAAATAAAGTAGCCCAAAATAGCAAAACCAAAAAGAGCTGAAGAGGATGAAAGAACAAAGGAAGGGCTGTTCTGAAGAGCCAGGCAATGCGTGGCCTTTCCGAGGAGGCCATCAGATAAATCGTCTCTCCTGGTTTGCTCCTGTCATCTCCGTCCTTAGGCTGCAGACCAAGAGCCCAGATTTGGAGAACCATAAGGCTACAGAAGTACGAGACCAAAACATTACAACAAAGGCTGCCTTCTTGCCTCACGAATGTAACTTAATTTTTAATAATAGCAACTTTGCAAAAAAAAAAAAACAAACCATCTATGAGATGTAAAAATTTAAAGAAATTTAAAGTGATAAAGATCGTAGGAACATCAAATTCACCACACCAACCAACCTTTACCGTTTTTCCAAAAGAGAGGACACCGTATAAGCAATTTGACACGAAAGTATTATCCAAGTTGGCAAGAGCCTGTTGTTTTTTTTTAAGTTAGTCAAAAGCATAAGCTTGATGCTAATGTATACCTAGATGTGTCTCCCTGAACAGCTTAAAATAAACTTCCAAAAAGTTGCTTCCACAGTTCATTTTTGCAAATTAAGGCCTATTTTCTCCCCTGAACTTTTTAACTGTGAACTGGAGATGCCTTCCTGTTAAAATTGTTGAGTCTAAGTCTTAATAAAAATGGAAGTCTAAGATGACACATTTAGATAAATAAAAGATTGAACACTTGAAAAGGAATGGGGTGCTGTGAGAGGATCTCAGGTGTCCCAGGAAAATCTTAAAGATCATTAATTAAATTATTTTAGAAAGAAGTTCAAAGCACAATAAGCACATCCTTTTTTTTTTTTTTTTTTTGCTTAACATAATTTAAATGTGCCATGAAAGTTTAAATATAGGTTCAAGTGTGCCATGAAATAAAAAAGAATGAAAAACCCTGCTTTAGAGCACTGTGTTATAATTTCTGCCAGTAAGCTAGGGCAGCGATGTGCTTCTCTCTGGTAGGAAGGAATCAATTTATTGCCCATAAATATTTATTTTAAAATCCTAACACCCTAACTCAAAGCCTAGTGTTCATCTTCTCTAATCCTTTATGTTTGACAGTGTTTACCTGAAGTTTTTGGTACTTAAAAGGATTCTTGCTTTTATTTGTAAAAATCCTGACTTCTTTCATGCTTGATTACCAGGGAGATAGAATAAACAGTCTTAGTTGGCATGCTGGTCAGAAAAAATTAGAAGTACAGATCACTAGCTTGTAGGGTACGCTCTGAGTTTATATAAAAGGGTACATATTTACCTCACTCTACGGGTTCCAGGAGACCTGCTGATCGCTGGGAAACTCCATCACAGGTCAACTGGCTTACAATCAGATAAAGAACTTTGAAACACAGGTCATAAATTATTTGCAGTGCTGATGTCTATAACCACCAAGGAAAAGTAGACAGGCTCGCAAGGAAGGCTGCTGATTTTATTGGCTTTATTCTCTGTCATTCAAATCATCAAATTGGTGCTGTTCCTAGACTCCTAAGTGAGCCCACTTATGAAATGTGACTTCCTCGAAGGTGTGACAGGATTCTGTCTTGCAGTTCTTATTTGTCTGAGTCATCTCAGCATCGCCCAGAATCTGGCACACAGTGAAAGTTCACCACATGTTTCTGAGCAGAAGAGAACTTTCTATTTGGTAAGTTACTGCAACTCCTTATAACAATTTCTGCTCTCAGGCAACTAATATCACAGGAATGCTGCTATAAATAAACATAAATGAAGATTTGTCCTAGAAAGTTCACATAGCTAGATTACCTCTGCAGTATCTGTTAATTGAAGATTGGACAAGGGATTGGCCCGTAAGGGCCTGACAATTAAGTTTGTGTTCTCATGCCACCAAAAGTGCTCCGTACCCCATTGCTGAATATCACTATGGTTACCTTCAAAGTGCTCCCCTTGGGAAGCTATGCATCAACTCCAGGGCCTGGTTCACCCTTCAAAGCAATTTTATAACCTTTTTTTTGGAATGGCCATCAGAGTTGTCATATGAAGTAGGACAAATAAGTTTGTGAACTCACCCTAGAAAAAGTGCTTGGAAGGGTGGACTAGGCGCTGGTGTCGGTGCACAGCTTCCCAAGGGGAGTCCTTCAAAGGCGACCACAGTGATATTCCAGAATGAGGTGTGCAGCCCTTTTTGTAGGATGAGTTTGTGAACTTAATTATCTGACCTTGTACAGCCTGTTCTCTCAGCAAATTTCAAGTATACAATATATTATAATTAACTATTTTTGTCAGTAGGTCTTGAGAACTCATTCATCTTCGAACCAAAACTCTGTACTCTTTTATTATCTGCCTATTTCCTCCATCCCTTGACTGCCCATAATCACCCTTCTATTCTGTTTTTATGAGATTTACACTAAATAATTTTAATTCCAAGTTTCAGAAGAGGATATCCTTGAATGGAAAAGGTCCTCTCTGGGCAGGGGCCACACTCTATATGTCTTTGTGGCTCTCCTGTTCAGTCAATACACAGGATGTACAGTATTAAATAAATGGAGGAAAATTTGTAGTTTGGATATGTTTTTGGATTGTATTATAAGATCTCAAGATGTGTTTTTGATATAACTGGTCCTTTGGAAGCTTCTCCATTAGATTTATGGAGACAGAATGTAGGGCCCACTGCTAAACTCAAAAGCCTTCTTGCAAATGTGTGATACTTCTGGGCAGGGGGTGTAGTCAACTGGAGTATATATTCCCTACCAAAAAGCATTCAAATTCATTTTACATTTAGACCCTTGTGTTTTCCTCAGACTGTGTTTGAAGAGTGGTCTTGGTGATACTGGCTGAGTGCTTACCATGGTCTGGGTGCTGTGAATCTCAACAGGGTAATAATGCAGGTCTGGTTTATAGATGAAGAATGGGCTTTTATTAACAAAAGTAAAATAACTTGCCTAAAATCACCCAGTCACTAAGCAACCTGGCTTAGATTTTTTCTTCTTTTTTTTTTTTTTTTGAGACAGAGTCTTAGTACATCACCCTGGGCAGAGTGCCGTGGCATCACAGCTCACAGCAACCTCAAACTCTTGGGCTTAAGCGATTCTCTTGCCTCAGGCTCTGAAGTATCTGGGACTATATATGCCCACCACAACACCCGGCTATTTTTTTCTTGTAGTTGTCATTGTTGTTTGGCAGGCCCGGGCTGGGGTGGAACCCGCTAGCCCCGGTGTATGTGGCCAGTGCCCCAGCTGCTGAGCTCCAGGCGCCAAGCCCCAGCTTAGATTCTGATGCAGATGTGTCTTGTCTTCCTACTTTACAGCGCAGTTGATGGCGGTAGGCTTACTGGAGGTGAGAGAGGAAAACGCACCTTTATGTACTGAACTCCAAGTCCTTACCTGGGGTGGCATCAAATGTTTCTTCCTTGTTCTTGGACCCTGCAGTGATGATGTGTGTACAGCTTCATTCATTCCTAAAAAAGTCTTAGAAATGTTAATTTTTGAATTCACAGTGTTCCCAGGAGGAATTGAAGAGAAACACTTCACTGTGCATTAAACAAGAAAACCACACCCGCCGAGAAACACAGACTGTCCTGTAGTCTGTTCAGGCTGACCGGCAAGCAAGCAGCATGCAGGTGGGAGGAGCACATGGCCCGCCCAAGCGGCAGAATTAATCTGCTTCTATGCCCGAAAGAACTGGGGTGTCCTTCTCACATTTCATTATTAGGAGTATTGAAATATTGTTTGAAGTAAATAAAATCTCTAAACAACAAGAAAAGAATGAAGATGTTAATAGTGATGCTTTACATTACAAAAAGTGGCTTTTTTTAATAGTCTCAAAAATACTTCCTCTCCAGGGTTCCTTAGTCTCAGCTTTCATGATACACCTAAATGCTTGTTTTTTGACTCCTTGGGTACTTAAACTAGAGGGTAAGGTATACGGTGTTTTTTTTTTTTTAATACAAAGTGTTTGGAACCCTGATGATGAAAGAACATTATGAAATAAAGTTATCTTAGAAATGCCAACAATAATAGCTAATAAATATTTAGACCTTGCCACCTAACAGGTACTAAACTGAGCACTTTTATACTCATTTACTCCCCTAATCCCATGAAGGGGCTGCTTTTATTGTCCCAATTTTATAGACGAGGAAACGGGTAAAGAAAGAAAAATCACCAGTGCTCACCATGTGAAACCTGGGGTCTTGCTTATATAATTCTCCTTAACAAAAACCCAAACAATGAAAAACTCAACCAAACAAAAGAAATAGAACATAAACATGAATTAGAGGTGGAAGATGACTCGGAGATAGATTATCTCACCCATCACTTCTCCAGTCAGGCTCTACCTGAGACAGGTGGACAAATGGATCCCTGGTCAAATACATTGGGAGATCACCGGGAATCCTGTTCAGACTCTAGGTCAGTCACAGCTGCTGAATTGTTTGAATTCTTTTACAAGTTCATAGCACCTCTAAACTCAGAATACATGGTTAGTCTTTAAAAACTGTGAAACGATACGCTTAGCATTTGAGAAAACTTCTTTTTCATTAACAGTCTCCTCCTAATTTTATATTTATTTCAGCCATCTTTTCTTAGTTCCATCAAACTGCTTAAACAATGGGATTAGTTGAATAATTCAGGGATTGGCATTGTATGGCCAGCAGAACAAATCCAGCTAATTTTTAAAAAATAATTTTTTAAGGTTTGTATAGGGGAAAAATGCAACCATCTCCTTGTGTAGCTCAGTAAAGTCTAACACTCTTACTATTTAACTCTTTATAGAATAATGTTTGCCAACCCCTAAAATAAGCAAACCTTCCACCGTGATTATAACTTAAAGATGTTTTACTTTCACAACATAAATATAAAATTGTTTTCTCCATTCTACTGGTGGACTAACATTTACAAAGCATTTAAATGGCAAGTTGAATCAAAATGTTTACTGGTATCATGACTAAGTATCCTTAGCTTTGGTACATACAGATATAATACTTTGCACTTTGAGTATGCAAGAAATGGAATTTCTAGTGATTTAATCACTATTTCTCATCCTGCTTGGACAGCTGAAAGTTACTGTCAGTTTGTGGTCTCCCTTTTCCCAGGGTTGAGTCTAGTTCTGAGTGAACATCTGGTTACTGAGGACCATGTTTTTGTATAGACTGGCTCTTGCTCCTGGGTGTCACTTGGGTGTCTCACCTCTGTGTCCTATTCACGCAGCCCGTTCAGGGCTCTCCCCATTGTCACTGCCTTGCCACTGTCTAGCCACATTAGATGCACTAAACGGAAGCCAGTTTCTCTCTGCTCAGACAATTTACTGCCTGTAATTGTGTTAGCATTTGCTTATCTCAAGAGTCTTGAGTCTTTCCTAAGCTCAAGACGATATTCCTTTCAGTCTCATGGAATGTTCTGTAACACCTTTTTTGTAGCATTTGTGACATTATAATTCTCTACTTTTGATTTTATTTGCCCCCTGACTTCTAAACAGCTTTTGAAAACAGGCACCACTTTGTTTTTTCATTCACATGCCTCCATTTTATAGCATTTTCTGATCCATATCAGACAGTCACATATCGGGTCACATGGTAGAACCACCAACTCCATCACAGAAAGCTTGAGGACTTGATGGGAGTTCGTCAGCATTTGAGTTACTGTGCACGTCAGAAATAAGCTTATATTTCTTTGAAATTACTCTTACTGGGAAGACTGGTTTTCCCTTACATCAGTTGAGTTTTGTATTCATAAATATTTATTTACCCCCAAGGCTTTCAAAAAGCTTCAAATAAAAACAGTAGAAAAAGGAACTGGAATTTGTGAGGACAGCAGATATCAAATTTGGTCCTCCTCTTCATTAAATATTGCAATAAGGTATAGAACACAGTCTGGTACATCATAGGTGCTAGAGTCATTGAGTGATCTCTGCACAAGAAATCATTTCCTTTAGATACCAGTTTTGTTTTAATCCAGACACCATAGTTCTTGACATGGAAATAAGACAGCTCTGAGCATCTTCTAATTTCCCAAACGTTAACTTTGTTACCTGCTCATCTGCTATCAAAAATGTATTGGACAAAGGACATTGCTTTATACACATACTTGGCAGAGAACCTGGCCTCGACCTGAGTACCATCCAGCAGCTTCAGAAAATACAGGAGTCTGTGGGGGAATACACAAACTACTTATCTGACCATACAGGCTTAGTTCTCTGTAGAAACACTATCCTTATGTTAGAACTTACCATCTGTTTACTGACTTTGTTTTAAAAAGTTTTCATATTCCCTGTGAAATCACAGTTGAAAATTTTGGGTGGTTGTACAAGTGCTGCCTGAGAACTTGCTAATCCATCCATACTGTATGAACAAATCTAATAAAATGTGTCAGCCGGGATAAAACACAGCTGGGATGTATGGACTGTCCAGGGAAGCACAACTCAATCCGGGAAACTTGGCCAGCTGGTCACCAGCAGGGGTCTCTGCTGAAGAAGGGGTGTGGTTAATAAAGCATCGCCACAAATCCCCCAAATAATCCTCATAACTACCCATCTTATGTCACTTCTGTTCCTCACTCATCAAGTAACTTTCAGTTTACACTGTCAGGAGAGGATGTATTGTGGTTTGGCGATGTGAGTATTCCAGGTACTGAAATACTTTGATTTATGGGCTTTTATTGTATGACATCAGACACATACAATCTTAGTATATATTATATCCAGTTTTTGCCAAGAGCCACTCAGCTACAAATTCCTAGACCAAGTTCTGAAAGGATGGTGACTATTTTCTTCAATGCTAGAAACGCAGTAGCCACCATCCAGTGTTTGGAAAATGTAAAAGCTTCGGTATTAGCTGATGTATGTACAATGCTAATTTATGTTGAGACTTCTTCATAGCTAACCAGATTTTCCCTGGAGAGTCCAAATTCTGTCTCCCTGCATATGCCTCTATTTGACTTTGGCAAACACATTTGTTCATTGTTAACATAAGAATTCACAGTGTAAGGTATCCTCCTAAATCTTAGTGTCAGAAAAAAAATGAGCTAGAGGAAAATTGAGTGCCTCCTTTTAACAAACGTAAAAACTTCATCTCCCATCAGGTTTTTGTGTTGGCTGTAAAGAAATTGAAAATGTATTTACATAAAATCACAATTACTTTATTCTCTGATAAAATCTATCCTTTAATATCTGATTTTTTAAATATACTACTATTTCTACATTTAACCTTTTTTTTTTTTTTTTTTTTTTTTCAGTTTTTGGCCAGGGCTGGGTTTGAACTTGCCACCTCCGGCATATGGGGCTGGGGCCCTACTCCCTTGAGCCATAGGCGCCACCCTAAATTAAACCATTTTAAATATTATCTACTTCTTATGATAAAGGAATTTCACCTGAGGCCTTTCCCCTTGCTTCCCCTCACTGTCCCAATATCCTAACATTTTTATGCAGGTTTTGAATCCCTAACCAGAAATTTAAAATGCTCCAAAATCCAAAATGTTTTTAGTATCAACATGACACTCAAAGCAAATGCTCATTGGAGCAGAGAAAATTTTAGATTTTTGAATTAGGGATTCTCAACTGGTACGTATTTTGCAAATATCCTCAAGGCCTTAGGTCCCAAGCATTTGGATAAGGTATACTCAACCTGGATCATCATTTCAGATGCTCTATTTATTACATTACCCCTGTAACTTTAGTAAATTTTGAGGGTAGAAAAATATCTTTTCTCTATCCATTATAGGATTTCAGCTGGTAAGAAAAGACAGGTTAATGGAAGGAAAGCATACAAATTTATTTAATGTTACGTGACTGTTATGTGACAGTCACACTCATCAAAAAACAAAGACTCAAAGAAGAGTTAGCGTCAAATATTTATACACTGAATTGAACAAAGAGTAGTAAATTATGAAAACGTCACAAGACAAAAAGACTTGGGACAGGGCATCTAATAGTGGCACAATAACAAGGAAGATAAGGGTTGGTTCAACAAAGTTTGTTTTGGGGGGTGCCTAGTGATGTTACCATGGCATGGTGGCTCAAGGGAATCACCAAAATAACTGAAAAGAGCAAATAAAATTTAAGCAAGGAAAAGAAAATGTATTAACAACTTGCACAGCAAGCCGGGTCCTGTCCTAGGGACTGCAGGCTCCCCGGAAAGCCTAGTTGTGGGTTTTATTCACAACTTGGAAGGGTATCCGTCTGCTTCTTAGAAGTCTCCCAGGATCTTAAACTCTGTTCTCAAAACAACCCATCTGCCGAGTCTTAATCATCTTTATTTCCCTAATAGCCCAGGTTGGCCTCACCCAAACCAATCCAGAATAGCCTAACTGTATCCCTCATATGCCCCACTCATGTCTAGCTAACTGCTTAGCAGCAATATCAATGTTGCCTTCCTTCTGGAACAGCGAGGACAGCTTCCTTATGGGAGTTTTATCTCTTGCTTTTAGGAAGAAAAAGGAACAAAGAGTGCCCTTCTTACACCTGCTGTTTTAAGTGCCTTTAGCTCTAAATAATTGTTATACCAAAATGGAAGATTTGGGGTGGTATATTCTATTATCCTTCACTTCCTCTAAGAGAGACAGTGTCTCTTGATTTCCTGTAACCCCTGATAAAACGAGGACACTCATAGCCTTTCCCTTTAGGTCTCCTTCCATCTGTCCCCTTCAATTTTCCAGCTATTATAAATTGTCTTTTCACATGAAAAAAAGTTGATACTTAAATTCTGTGCTATAATCTGGCTTACTGTGTGTTGTCTATGGAGTCAGCATATTACTGTAGTGATGTATGTAGCTTTCACCGAACAGCTGAGTCACATATTTTAAAAACATTTTTGGTATTGATTTTTGTCTTCCCGGACTCCTGTGTTTCTTTTGTTTTACAACACGTTTTTTTATTTTCTTTGGTAGAGCAGTACTGAGCTAGAAGTCAGTCCCATGGTCCTCATTTATCAGTACCTTGGCTCCACGACTATATAATCAAATCACTTGTTTGAAGTTCACACGGAAACAAGGGCCTTGGCCTTTTTAAAAGTTATCGCTGTAGATGATCTCCAATTTAGGCATTTTTAGAAGGACTTCACTAGAATTATGTTATTCATTAGAAGTCATAACAATTAAATCAGCTTCACGAAAACACCAAGTTAAACACGTTCCACATCAATAGGGGGGCAAAAAACAAACAAACAAAAAAAAAAACGCTTAGTGTTAGAATAAAGGTAAATTTCTAAACATTTGAAAAAAAATTTTTGAATCTAGGAAGAAAAGAAAGCATATTTAAAAAATAAAACTAGCAAAATAAAAAGAAGTTGTTTGATGAATACAAAACATTCCTAGAAGTAATGAAATATATATGAAGTCTTCAAGAAAAATAGGATAAAACTTCTTAACTGCTAAGTAGCAAAATAAATCTCAAAAACAGGCTAAATATACATTCTACTTTAATCAAAATAGTTTATGTAGGCTTGAATCATGTAGACAGGCTTAAAGCTTCTTTCTAACAAATTCACCTATCAGCTGAATACCTTCCATGTGTAAGGAGCTATTTCAGGCACCAGGGAGAAAGATGAAAAACCAGATGTGTTCAAGGACTTGCAGTCCAGAGGAGACACATGTGAAGGCAATAAATCATAGTTCAGGTACCATGTGAGCAGGGAAGAGCTAGCATCTAACTTTCCCCGGGGGACTCTGGGGAGGTGGGACCTACAGAGATAATGCTCACCAAAGCGGAAACCTGAAGGAGAAGCATGTTCCTAGGATACAAAAGGAAGGGCCCAGGCATCGCAGGCAGAAGGAGCAGTTTAGCAGAATAGGTGTGAAGAATCTTAGCCATGTGAGTA
Organism: Otolemur garnettii; assembly: GCF_000181295.1. Lineage (NCBI taxonomy): Eukaryota > Metazoa > Chordata > Mammalia > Primates > Galagidae > Otolemur > Otolemur garnettii. The sequence continues at coordinate 13,201,950 of NW_003852430.1, forward strand.
ACAGTGAGACCTTTGTTAGCTTGGTGTGGGATTGGCAGAGGAGTCGGAAATCAGATAAGAAATATACCAGAGAGGCCCAGCCTTATAGCTCTCTTGAGGGCTTGTGAATTTCATTCTAAAATAACTCAAAGTTTTTTAAAACAAAGAAAAGAAATAATCAGATTTGTATTTTCAAATGTTGAGAAAAGATTAAAAGAAGTCAGGTCTTGGCAGAAAGCCAAGTAAGAAAGTGCAATAACCAGCATTTATTAGTCTGCCTTGGCTGCTAGAACAACATTCTAGACTGGGTAGCTTAAACAACAAAGATTCATTTTCTCACAGGTCTGGAGACTGGAAGCCACAGATCAACATGCTGCGGAAGTGGAGTCTTTTGCAGCCTCTCGTCCGGGCCTGCAGACTCCTGCCTTCTGTGTCCTCTCACTCTTTTCCACATCTGTCCATCTCAGAAGTTTCTTCCCATTCTTATAAGGACATAAGTCAAACTGGATTAGGGCTCCACCCAATAGCCTGATTTTACCTTTCTGCCTGTTTCCAAGGCCCTGTCACTGAATACGATCATATTCTAAGGTACTAGTGGTCAAGACTTCAACATAAGAATTTGGGGGGAACACAATTCAGTCCATAAACCGTTAAGTGGCAGTAAGAATAGAAAAGAGAGGGCAACTGGAAAGATACTTAGAAAGTAGGAAGTAATATGACTTGTCTGAAGAATCAAACACTAGAGATGAGGGAATTACCTGATTTTTGGATTAAGGGATCAGGTCTGTGCTGATGCCATTTGTCAAAAAAAAAAAAAAAAAAAAAAGAATATAAAAGGAGGCTTGGTATGCCCTGAAAAAAAATGAGGATTGCAATTTTCAACATGTTGCAACTGAAGTGGCAATTTCTAGCTAGTACATAGATAAAAGTTCAGAGCTTAGGAAAAAATAATATAGATAGAAGCTGAGACCATGAGATTGTCCACAAAGAAAACATAAAATAGGAGAGGGAGGAAATGAAATCCCGCTGAAGAACCTAAAGGTGGGGGGAGAAGCAGCAGCCACACAGGACAGCCATGCGGGGAGATCAAGGGAAGCAGAGTCACAGCAGAGAACAACAGTAGGAAACTCAGACAGAGAAGAATTCAGTTAGAGATGGCTATGAATTCCTATCTTTTTCCCAGAAAATGAATGGTATTTTACTTCAAAGATCATGATATGTTCTTTTTTTTTTTATGAGTTCTAATTTGTTTATCTTAGTTAACACAGGTATAATTTGTGATTATTTCCTGCTATCCAGAATGTGTTCAAAATACCGTACAGAGGTTACACAGCTTTCACCGAATCTCTTATAAATTCCGGATCTGCAGAATGAAGAAAATATCTCTAAAGCCAAAATATGTATGATACCATATTATTTTAAACTGATCAGTAAACTGATTTTTTAAAATTTTTTTTTTCTTTTCTTTTTTTTTTGGCCGGGGCTGGGTTTGAACCTGCCACCTCCAGCATATGGGACCAGTGCCCTACCCTTTTGAGCCACAGGCGCCACCCCAGTAAACTGATTTTTTTTCGGGATTATTCTTGGCAATACCCTTTCTATTATAATATGAATAGTGAGGTCCGCTATAAAACAAACGCTACCTACGATCCATATGCCTTAAGTACTCTGGAGGTGTAAGATACTAATGGAGCAATGTTTGAACAATACAATACATCCTGGAAGGCTGGAGTCTTCGAGCACTAGGTGACCTGAAATCTTTTCATGAAATTTTCTTGAGTGGCATCAATGACTTTATGCAGCAAACTGGAAACAAGTGACATACAGGAGTGACATTTATTTATCAGCTATATTGTAAAGACTTTTTTTAGACAATCAGGTATAAATACTTGAAAATTCCACATCACTATGGAGAACCTAAGGCACAGATACAAGTGATTTATTACCTTTGTAAAAAGCAAAGAAAAGGGATATTAATTCTGGAAGATTTTTAATCAATTTAACACTATTATACATTAGAGAAAAAAGTTTTCCACAAACATTCCCTCACAAGGCCAGTAGTTTCGTATTTACATAGTATTATTATAGCAATCTTAAATGTCAATCTATAATACAATAATGTTACTTCAGAAAACATAAAAAATATATTTTTTTAATAGCCATGCTCCCATTTTGATGAAAGCTAGTTAGTCCAACCTAATGTTTAACACTTTAGAAATGCATTACAGATATTCAGTCGGCTTTATAAAAAACCTTTGAGACAGAAGGTCATCAAACAGAATAGACAGAGGGCTCATCATCACTTAGGTCTGAATCTTCATCTGCTCCTTCGATGACGGATTTTTTCCCTTTACAACAGGATACAATAAGTCCAATCAAGAATACCTGTAAATTCCAACGAGCCATGTGTTACTTCTTAAATCTAAAACCATTTAGAAATAGTGCTGTAAAATTCGATGGCAGTACTGCAATACAAATGGACTACTAAGATACAAGGAGTTTACACACTGAACTTTATAAATGAAGGCCCCACTGTGTCTGGGATAGATGTACTTACCACCAGAAAGGCCCAGTTACCAAAATAGTAAGCAGCACTGAAGAACCAGAACTTGTGAAGAAACAGGTATGTCCGGGTGACGGTACACTGATCTATAAAAGCAAATGAATAACCTGCGGTAAGATAATTTTTCTTAAAATTGAAGATTAATATTTTATCTAAAAGGTTATTAACCAAAGCTAATGACCAAGATCATACAGCCAGAAAGTGTCAGAAAGGGGATTGAAATCTATGTCTCTTTCCAAAACCCACTCTTTTAATCACTTTCATATAATGTTAAATTGCCCACTAATGATGTATTTTCAAAAAATGAATCCTACTAATGTAATCCAGATCTTAAGTATAAAAAAAAATTACATTGGTTAGTTCAATTTATTTCAAATTAAAAAATAATTTTTACTTGGAATGCCAGAAATATCCTAAAACAAAATCAAGTTTTCCTGATGAACGTTAAGAAAAAATAAACAAATAATCAGATGTGGTACTAAGCTGCACTTGTAGGGACAGAAAGGTATGTGATCCCTTTCTCCACCCACTGTAGGTTTTATACCGCCAACATTCCTATAACAAAAGCTGGGTTAACCGAAAAGCCCAACAGATTTGTTTAATCATATTTTTAAGACAGGAGCCTTAAAAAATGAAGACCCAAGATTCAAGGAAAAAGTATCCATTTTTATGGTTAGATTCAACTAAGAATAGACAGCCACGGAGGGCTGCATTTGGACATAAAGGGTATGGCCTAAGGGTAACAGTGTAGGAACCCAGCAAGGTCTCCAGGTGCACCTGCTTCTTGGTCTCTAAGTGTTATGTCCCCCTTCCAGTAACAGGGCAGGACTCCTCCTGGAATGAGGGTCTTACAACCAGCAGACTAAGTAGGTCCAAGAATTACTTTATGGCTAGTTCTTGCACAGAAAGGGCACGGGAGGCTAGAGGAGTATTTGTAGGTCATAAGGGTAGTTTTGTGAAGGAGGGGGTTTTAGTTTCTGTGACCTGCCTCAAGAAAGAAACTTGAGCTTCTATGGTGTGCCTTAGGGGAGAAAGGGCAGGAAGACAGGCGGGAGAAGGTCAGAAAGATACCAACGCCTTTCCAATGTCCTTTAGCTCAAAGTGCTCAACAGGCCAAAGGTCCAAACTCTGAGACACTGTTTCCTGAACATCAACGCACTCTTCTAAGAAAACAGTTCTCAAGAGAGCTCAAATCTGAGAGTTTCATTATGAGCTTTTTTCTTTTTAAGAATGCTATTAAATAGGAAGTTACTTCTAAAGAAAGCCCAAAATTGAAGTTTACTGATATGCTTTGGTTTGATTTCTAGATAGCATTATATAGCTGGAATGGAAGATAAATCATGTATTTTTCTTCTACATAGAAAATGTAACCCTTAAGGAGAAGGCAGCAGACTGGTTATTGGACACTTGTGTCAATTCCATTCTAGTTTTATCCAAATACATTATTTCCAATAAGTTACAAAGTCATACATGTATATTGATAAACTACATCTAATAAATGAAATATTTATTCAAGCCACTCAGACCTGAGGCAGCCACTACAAGTAACCTTTGAAAAACTCAGGGGGAGGAGAGGATACCCAACCCCCATTCCTCATCTAGTTGAAAATCTGCATATAACTTCGACTCTTTCAAAACTCAACTAGCAATAGCCTACTTCTGACTGGAAGTCTTACCAAGAACATATTAGGTAACATATTAACCTAACTGACACATACTAGGTTTTGTACATTATATGTAAAGCATACTGTGTTTTTACAATAAGGTAAGCTAGAGAGAAGATGATGTTATTAACACAATCATAAAGAGGAGAAAATATAATTGTTCCAAGTGGAAGTGGATCATCATAAAGGTCACGTTTATCCTCACTGTCCTCACACTGGGTAGATGGAGGCGGAGGAGGGAGAAGAGGCCTTGGTCCTGCTGTCTCAGGGGTGGAGGAGGTGGGAGGGGGGACAGGAGAGGCTAGGACATTTGGTGTAATTTTAATTTAGAAAAATAAAGTCAGAGGGAACCGACACAGCTCAACCCATGTTGTTAAGGGTTAACTTTCTGATGTAACTGAGCAAAAAATTATATATGCTGCAGGTAATAAGAGGTTATGAACATCACGAATTTTAGACAGTCTTTACTCTTTACAAAGAAACTCCTTATCTTGTAAGGCAGTTTCTTTTCAGTCTATTAATTATAAAAGAAATTATGATTTCTATATATTTTTATCCAAAATGAATAATGGCAAAAAAACCCTACATGCAATTAGGAAACCGATATCTCAAACTATTGCTCATTAAGCAAATGTACTTTCTATTTTTATGAGCTCTCTTCTCAGCTCCGATAAGTAAGTGCTGCTTACTCTTAAAACATAAAATCGAGCTGAGGGCTCTGCAGCTTATCACACAAGGGCCCACATCGGTGCATTGCCTGTCACGAGGTTTTCTGAAGCTTTTAGGTTTTATTTTGTCAAAATACAAAACCTGTTATATAAAGCCCTAGATATGCTATACAAAGATTGAGGTGATCTGAACATAATCTACTCTAATCCCTTCTGCCGTACTTCAACATTTACTTCGGAATCGCTCAGTACCAAACTGAACAAAGCTGCCTCTCTCTGTCAAGAAAACACGCAGTCCTACAGAGAAGAGACCCCTGCCTCTTTTTTTTTTTTAATTGTTGGGGATTCATTGAGGGTACAAAGAACCAGGTCACAGTGATTACATTTGTTAGGTAAAGTTCCTCTTATAATTGTGTCCCGCCACCCCCTCCGTCTCTCTGCTCTTCCCTTCTCCCACTCGCCTCCCTCCTTTCCTCTCTCTATATGTGCAAGCTTTTCCTTTTAGGAGCAAGAACTACTGACCTAATTCTTAGCTATTTTTCCCCCAGGAGCTTCCTTCTGCCTGGGCCCAATGGGCACCCAGGGTTCCAGGCCAGAACCCAGTGGGAGTGAGCCAGAGTGGGCTGACCAAGTGCTGTAATCAGCCCCTTGCCCCCCACCCCGCTCTCACGTCCTATTATACCCTGTATAATGCACATCTTCTTTATCCCCTTAAAAATTGGGGCAAAAAGTGGCATTATACACAGCAAAATATGGTAGAAATTTCAGGGCCAGAAAAGGGATTACAAAACAGAGGTTGATCTGGCAGAAGCAAGAAAAACCAAATCATTCTCTCCCAGAGGCCTAATAAGCCACTTAGGGACATTTTAAATTGGCCTACACCCTGATTCTTTTGCTCACCAACAAAACCAGACCTTAAATATATTTCCTATCACTTTATTTTACATGTTTAGCATTTTTAAATGTTGCTGACTATGACACGAGCCATGTAAAATAACTTAAAAGGGTAAAATCATGGTTAGTGTTCTACTTTATAGTTGAAAAGATATTAAATAAAAAATTCACATAAAAAATTCACGTACACAACAAATATGCAATGGCTTTTTATAGTTATTTTTATATGCATATTAATACGTTTATATAAAATGGTATCTGCCCACAGAAAAGATTTTGCTAATAAGCTCTATGTACAATTCCATCTTCAAGTGGTGATTCCACACTGAATAAATGGAAGCCGCGTCTTTCCTCACCATCTGCCGTCCTCCAGCTGCTCACCTGAATCACAGATACCTGCATCTATGGGTTTCATTCTACAGTTATTCAACTGAGGAAATCACAATGAAGATTTTGAACTTGGTTTGACCTTCACAGTAAATTTACATTTTTAGACGTTGCATTTAGGAATTGTGCTCTAAAGCCAGAAGTGTTTGGGAGACTTTTGATTGTTGTTCCTTAAAAAGACATACAGAATTGAACTAAAGACTAAACTTCTAATTAAACTGAGATCAAATGTTAACAATGAAAACTAAAAACAGGAATCTCAGCTAATTTTTGTTATAGATGATAAAGTGGCCATATAAAAAAGATCAAAATTAAAAGAGCCAGGAAAAGGCATCTAGAGTACATGAATAAAATTGAAAGACTTTTGAATTCTGGTACTGCTAACCTTCCTCTAGCTCTCATTCCATAAACAGAGAAATAGGAAATGCAACTAAACCAGTGTTTGTTGTTTAATAGCACCTTTTTTACCTGATAAATTTCATACCATATATTTCTGGGTTTTTCAGACCATTTTTTCTGTTAACTGCCACTGAGATAACTGGTTATTAACTATAACAAATAGCAACTAATACTTTAAATATATTTAAAAACCATATAGTGTTCATTGAAGCCACATCAAATCATCATGTTAAGCTTTCACTTGAATCAATTTATAATTACTCTGTATTTACACCTTATAAAATGAATCCTTATGTTACACAAGCTTATATAAAGAAACCAGGTGAGAAAACTGGTGCTATGGAGAACAAATTTAAAGCAAACATTCTGTTTGACTAATGACCAAAAAAAAGAACAAAAAATGAGACTGACTATGTAAAATGTCATTTCATACGTCATGATTGCCAGTGACTCTGCTAACTTCAGTTTCTTATTAGGATCTTGCCAGTACTGAGTATTTATAATAAATATAAATTTTAATTGTATATAGGCTAAGGAACTTTGAGTTTATTGTGATATGATTGGGAATTATTTATGAAATGGTTTTAAAAGAAAAGGAATACCATTCATGGATTACAGACTGGCGGAGCAGACTGAAAGTAGAAAGAGGTTTATGAAGTTACAATACTTTTCAAGCAAAAAAATGAGCTGCAGAGATGAAAAGAAAGGTTGGATCTAAGAGATTTTCAGAAAGTAAAATCCTCCTTAATCACTGTCACTGTCAGATGGATTTCGAGTAAATGAAATACATACACATAAAAACATTTGAAAAACTAGCAACATACATCCAAATATCTAAGGAGGCTGAAAAAAGGAAAATATTAAAAAAAAGTTGTGTATTTATTTTAAAATTTAATAAATGGTATACAATTAAATCAGTGTTCATTAAATTTTACTAGGAAATTTGATAAAGCTAAAGAGAATGGATGAACATCAAAAATCATAGAAAGGACCAGATGCAGCAATCTCAGCACTTTGGGAGGCTAAGACAGGAGGACTGCTTGAGGCCAGGAGTACTAATACCCTGGGCAAGATATAAGAAGATATAAGAGCGAGACCCCATGTCTTTACAAAAATAAAAGAATTTATCACATCTGTAATCCTAGCTACTGGGGAGGCTGAGGCAGGAGGATTGTTTGAGGCCAAGAGTTTGAGGCTATAGCGAGCTATGACTGTACCACTGCACTCCAGCCTAGCTGACAGAACAAGAACCTGTCTCTTAGCAAATAAACAACAACCAAAAAAACCCAACAAAAACCTATTCTAAAGGACACAGTGTGTCTTAAGAATACACAAATTTTATCAGGCCAATAAAGAGCGCTTGCCACATGTTTTGCAGTAAAGAATAAGTTTTATAGTAACCATTTATAAGAACTTGTATATTTCATGTTGATCTCTGATTACATTTAAGTAAGTTTAAAGAATTTCCAAGGTACGACAATATATATTGGTCTTTCAAGAAAGAATGCTCCTAATTTCATTTTATTATTAATTGGCCATACAACACTTCATAAAAGGGAAGAAAAGGTTAGTATTAGTATATTATCTGCAGAAATTGTATAATCACAAAGTGTTCATCATAAATGATGAACTCTTAAATTATTGAGATTTAGTATCTGCTCATCTTAATTGTTCAAATACAAAAGCAGCTGTTTTCTAGTAATTTGTTTTTTTCATACAGCAGAAGTAGTTTAGAGGTATACCAGGAAATATTCAAGTTTGAGACAAAAAAATGAAATGTAGTTTGTAAATCTGCCACTATATACTGCCAGACTCTGGGGTAAAGTCATGTAACTTCTCAGCACCCGTTTCTTTGTAACTGGCATATAGAAAATGTTTGCTTGTGGCAGACTGTGATAGGCTACATCAACCTGAGGATTAAACGCAGAGAGAAAAGCAACCTTTAGCAATAACCTGTGAGTAACTAGAAGCTTCACAAAATTACTCAGGTTGGCTTTGGTGCAGCCTCTGGAGAACTTAGCATACAGCTAATTAATTTCACTACACTCTGTACTGGTTCAATTGTTATCAACACAATCAAACTGTCACCTAGAGAAAGAACCTACCTACCAGGCACAATGAACACCATTCAGACGATGGGCACACTAGTAGCCGTGCTATCCACGTAACAAAAACATCTGTAACCCCCCTTAATATTTTGAAATAAAACTACTGCCACCGCCAAAAAACCATGTATATCACCCCTGAGTGCTTTCTCTTTATTTTCTTCTCATACCCTCTTTTCCAGATTCATCAGGCAGAGCTCTGGGGATTTGCTCTGCTCAGATCTGAAGGCAGTAACAGTGCACTGTGGCAGGCGTGCCCAGCAGCATGGGTGTTCATCCTGCCCAAGTCCGTCAGTGGTGGTGCCACCCAGGTAGCAGTGGCAGCAGCTACGCTAACCAGCAGCTACGCTAACCAGACAGTGGCAGACACCAGTGGCTGTGGGTACCTACTCTACCCAGGTACAGACTCTGACCTGCTGACAGCATGAGGTTACCTTGGCAGGGAGAATAAGCACTGGGCTATGGGCATCTGCCCTGCTCAGATTCCCCGGTTGAGGAAGGGGGGACATGGCACCCACTCATGGAATGAGCAAGAGTGCCTGGACTTCCTGCTCCCTCCCTAGCCTGGCAGAGGTGATGAAAAGGCTGCAGCAACAGAGCTGACCCTGTAGAAGCAGCATCCTGGGGCTGGGGCTTCAGAATGGTGTCAGCTGCAGTGCCCAGGGTTTGGAAACCAGGGGAATCCCACTGTGCCTCCTGTCCAGCGCAATGCCCAGGCCGCTCCCTGTGTCCAGTGGGCGCCTGCCACAGCACCGGGGACTTCTCTAGCTAGGGCTGCACTGTCTGTAAGGGTGCTGTGGAGCCCCAGGATCAGGCACCTTCCCGGGTATCTTCTATTTGGCCAAAAGGGCCACCCCACTTCCCTCTCCTTCACTTTGGGAGTCTCCCCCCACTTCTTTGCTGATTCCCAATGCTACAAGACAGCTGATCTGAAGGTGAATATCTACTAGCGATTATCAATTCTGTGACAGAAGTGTGTGCAGACTGCTTCTAGTCCACCATCGAATCTTCCTCACTTTGAAATTTCTTCACTTAATTCTCTACTTCAGCCCATATTAAAAATTGCACCCTCCAAGTTTTAAGATCTGCTCAATCACACTATGTAGACTTATAGATGTGACACTTTCCTCAATAATTTTCCAAACTTCTAATGTCTCCTATAAGCACCTAGTTTTAATCTTTTGACCTCTGTTTTTTCTTTATATCGTCTACGACTTTCATTATCTTTTGGCTTCAAACAACCATTTCCTTCATGTCTAAAAAGCAGTAACAACACATTTTTAAAATTTAAAGGACAGATGATACAATAGTGTTACATTTTTTTCTCTCAAAAAACAAAAACGTTAAATGTTGAAAAAAAAAAAAGAAACTTGGAATACAGACATTTGCATGAAAGTCCCAAGTCTCATGAGTATCTATGCCACTGTTAATTCATTTCTTAGAACCTTACTTCTTAAATCTGCAAATTAGAGGGAATTAAACTAGATAACTAGTCTTTCTAAAGATTTTTTCCTATAATAGTCTGGCTCACATTTTTAAAATTGTTTACAACCTATGTGTCTCTTAAATGGCTTTTGTTCTCATTTCCATGACTCTCATACAAAAAAATGTGTGTGTGGGAGAAGATTCTCTAACCCCAGCCTACACTGTATCATAGATCAACGCTTCCAGAAGAATAGGGACTTAGGTTTTGTAAAAATAGGTCAGCTTGTTAGCAAAAGCATAATGGCTGCGTCAACCAGTTTCATTCACAGGGATAAATAAACTTTGAACCTTCTGTTACTGATGGGCTTGCTGACTTGAGAACTTAGTAGTTTCTGAAGGAGTATCAATACACTTTTTCCTTTGTTTTTCTCTATAATTATTGTTAGTTATTTCAAAGTAATCTCTACTTTTCCCTTTTGTACTTCCCACATATAATTATAAGCCGGCTTTAGCTTTTAATTCTATCTGATTAGCTGTATGCAATTCAGGTAGTTTGGTTTCATAGATAGGTCTATTTCTATTTCATCATTTCCTAACTTGAGTCACTGTAACCATTTGTCCTGATAACATCATATCCTCAAGATAAAATCTAACCCTATCTAGATCATTTGGTTACTTTTAAAGGCTCCCTTCTCTATATATCATGTTAGCTATTATACTTAATTCTAATGGACTTACAAAAATCAAGTTTTGTTTATACAGATCATTCCATTTTTAGTTACTTTAACATCCAAATAAAGCAACACAAGTTTATTTCAAGAAAAGACGAAATAATTTACTAGGACAACAGAAGTAAGATTTTGAGTTGATGGATTTTTTTTTTAATTGGGGATTCATTGAGGGTACAAGATGTGTCACACACTGAGACCTCACCTTCCTCCCCTCTCTCTGCTAATGGATTTTTAAAGATGATTATTTGACACTTGTCTTGACTTATCCCTCACTGTATTTTCCAAATATTCAATGTTCATATATACCAAATATATCTGCCTTTTTTAAAATACCCTTTACCATATTTATGTCTTCATACATTGTTAATGAAGATTTTTTTCTTGTGCTTAGAATATTGTCATATTATTTTTGGTTTGTGCATTTATTAACAGACTTAACTTATTCTTTGGGGCCCAACTGAAATGTTATACTATCTTCCCGCCCCCATGCAGAATAAATCATGGTCCTGCCTGCCTTCCAGCACATTTCGTTTACAATTTCATTTTAGCTTGCCCTTTATTTTTCCTCCTATTACACTTATTTTCATATCCAGCTCCATTAGACTGTATGCTTAACACTTACATGAGCATAGGGACCATGTCAGTCTTTCTTCTGACACTGTCTCTTTCCCCAGATCTAACTGAATATTGACAATGTCTTTTGTACTTTTCCATTAAGGCACACTGGTCTTTCATCTTCCCATTTTGACTCAACTATTTATAGTATCCAGATGTATATAGTTTTTTCAATAATTGTTTTAAACTATTTTATCCCCATTTACAAATATATAACTTTCTATGTATTCATGCTTATTAAGCAGCAATTAAAGAATATAAAAATAGAGAAAGAAATCCCCTTTTGCAGTAATAGCATATACAATTTAAAACTTAATTTCTAATTTGCGCAGTTGACTCACTCTGAGCATGAACTATGCATTACCTGTCAAGATAAACTAAGTAATACGTGTATTGTCATTTTAAAAGAACTTTATAAAAACAGTAAGGTGCATCCTTCATAAGATCACTGCTATCACTCTATTCTTTAACAGATTATTTTAAACAATGAATGACTTTTAAATCCTAAACATTATAAAAACAATTAGGGTTTCAGCTATATTTGTATACATTTACTAAATGTCAGACTACCCTATATGTACATAAAATATTGCTTTAAATTCTATAAAATATGCTTAGTATTGATAGGAGAGCAATACATGTATTTTGGAAACTGTTCCTTTAACGTCTCTCCAGACGAAGGACTATCTTTTCTCAGAAATAATTTAAATGTAACACTGTAAATGATAACTTTTTTCCTACATCTAAAAGTCATTCTTTAAAATTCTTTTATTTGTTTTCTATTTTTTATTTTCTTTGTATTGCTTGGGATTCATTGAGGGTACAAAGAATTAGGTTATGCTGATTGTAGTTAATAGGTAAAGTCCCTCTTGTGATTGTGTCCTGCCCCTAAGAGGTGTGCCATACACTGTGACCCCCGCCCCTCATCCTGCCCTCTCCCAATCCCTCATTCCCCTACACCCTACCTTGTATTAGATCATCTAATGCCTTCATATTACAATTGAGTACATTGGATTCTTGCTTCTTCATTCCTGTGATGCTTTACTAAGAAGAATGTGTGTCTAAATCTCCATCCAGATTAATACAAAAATGTAAAGTCTCCATCCTTTTAATGGCTGAATAGTATTCCATGGTATACATATACCACAGCTTATTAATCCATTCCTGGGTTGGTGGGCATTTAGGTTGTTTCCACATTTTGGAGACTGTAAATTCAGCTGTGATAAACAGTCTAGGGAAAAAATAATCTGATAAAATAATCTTTTTTTTTTTTGATAAAATAATCTTTATTTTCTTCTGAGTAGATGGCTAGTAATGGGATTGCAGGATCAAATGAGGCATCTAATTTGAGTTCTTTGAGGATTCTCCACACTTCATACTTCCAAAAAGGTTGTATTAGTTTGCAGTCCCACCAGCCATGTAAAAGTGTTCCTTTCTCTCCACATCCATGCCAGCATCTGCACCTTTGAGACTGTGATGTGGGCCAGTCTCACTGGAGTTAGGTGATATCTCAGGGTAGCTGTGACCTGCATTTCTATGATGAACAGGAATGATGAACATTTTTTCAAGTATTTGTTAGCCATTCATCTGTCTTCATCAGAGAAAGTTCTGTTCATATCTCCTGCCCAGAGGTAGATGGGATTGTTTACTCTTTTTCTGTTGATTAATTTGATATAACTGTAGATTCTACTTATCAATGCTTTGTGAGAATGATACCCTGCAAATATCCTTCCCCATTCTGAAGGTTATCTTTTTGCTTTACTTGTTGTGTCCTTAACTGTGCAGAAGCTTTTCAGCTTAATTAAGTCCCATTTGTGAATTTTTGTTGTTGTTGCAATGGCTGCCAAAGTCTTTGTCATAAAATCTTTCCCCAGTCCAATATTGTCAAGAGTTTCCCCATACTTTCTTCTAAGATTTTTATCATTTTGTGTCTTAGATTTAAGTCTCTTATCCATCTTGAGTCAATTTTTGTAAGGGGTGAAAGGAGTGGGTCCAGTTTCAGTCTTTTATATGTGGTTATCCAGTTCCCCCAGCACTATATATTGAATAGGGATTCTTTTCTCCACTGTATGTTTTTGTTCAGTTTATCAAAGGTCAGATGTCAAGTAGAGACTGGTTTTATCACTTGGTTTTCTAGTCTGTTCCATATGTCTATGTCTCTATTTTTGTGCCAATACCATGCTGTTTTGAGTATTGTGGACTTGTAATATAGCTTTAATTCTGATAGGGTGATGCTTCTGGCTCTGTTTTTATTACTAAGAATAAACTTATCTCTATAGGGTTTCTTCTGGTTCCATACATAATGAAGTACAATTTTTCCCAGTTCTTCAAAATATTAGTATTTTAATGGGGATTGTATTAAATCTGCAGATTGCTTTGGGTAGAATAGATATTTTGACAACGTTGATTCTTCCCAGCCAAGAGCATTGTATGTTCTTCCATTTGTCAGTGTCTTCTGAAATTTCTTTTCTTAGGGTTTCATAATTCTCTTTGAAAAGATCTTTCACCTCTTTTGTTAGGTAGATCCCTAAGTATTTCATTTTCTTTGAAACTACTGTGAAAAGAACTGTGTCCTTGATTTGCTTCCCAATTTTGCTATTATTGGCATACACAAAGGCTAGTGATTTGTAGATATTGATTTTATACCCTAAGATGTTACAGTATCTCCTGATGACTTCCAGGAGTTTTATGGTTGTATCTCTGGGGTTATCTAAGTCTAAGATCATATCATCAGTAAAGAGGGAGAGTTTGACCTCCTCTGCCACCATTTGGATGCTCTTTATGTCCTTCTCTTGCCTGTTTTCATTGACTAGAACTTCCAGAACTATGTTAAATAGTGGTTATAGTGAACATCCTTGTCTGGTTCCAGTCTAAGTGGAAAAGCTTTCAGTGTTACACCATTCAGTACAGATTAGACCTTGCAGAAGAAAGAATCTCAGTGGTAAAGGATAAAGCTTGTGAGTTAACTCAGGCAATTAAAGAGACAGAAAAAAAAAAAAAGAAAAAAAAAGAGAGAGAGAGAAAACAGAACATTCACTGGCAGAATTATGAGATTTCATAAAGTGTTCAAACAAACAAGTTATAGGTATCCCAGAAGGGGAAGAAGAATGCCTCAGAGGAATGGAAGCCATATGAGAGGATATTATAAATAAAAATTTTCCAAATATCACCAAAGATTCTGACACACCTCTTTCAGAGGGACATTGGACCCCAGGTCACCTCAACTCAAGCAGAGCTTCTCCAAGACACATTGTCATGAAGCTGTCCAAAGTTAAGACAAAAGAGAAGATTCTGCAAGCTGCCAGGAGTAAGTGTCAATTGACCTACAGGGATAAATCCATCTGGGTGACTACAGACTTCTCAAATGAACCTTTTCAAGTTAGAATGGTTATCTACCTTTAATCTATTTACACAAAACAATTTTCAGCCCAGAATTCTATATTCTGCTAAGCTAAGATTTAAAATTGATGGAGAAATGAAATCATTTACTGATATAGAAAGATTGAGGAAGTCTGCCACAATAAAACCAGCTCTACAGGAAATACTTCAAACCTGCTCTACACACTGACCATCACAATGGACCTCCGGCAAAGTAACACCCAGAAACTAAAGGACAAAACTTAGCTTCTACAACAAAACAAAAGATCAAACTAAGCAATGTACTTGCACAAAATACTATGACTAGAACTCCATCATCCTTATCAATTATCTCAACAAATGTAAATGGCTTGAACTTCCCACTGAAGAGGCATAGGCTGACTGATTGGTTAAAAAAGGACTAGCCATCCATTTTGCTGTCTGAAGGAAACACACCTAGTCTGGAAGGACAAAGTAAAACTCAGGGTTAAGGGATGGAAGACAATTTTTCAGGCAAATGGAAATCAAAAGAAAAGAGGGGTTGCAACCCTATTTTTAGATACAAGTGATTTTAAAGCAACTAAACTAAAAAAACAAACAAACAAAAAAAAAAACAACAAAGATGGACACTTTGAATACAACAAGAAGACATTTCAATTCTAAATCTTTATGCACCCAACTTAAATGCTCCCAGATTCCTGAAACAGACCTTAATTAGTCTGAACAATATGATATCCCATAACATCATAATAGCAGGGGACTTTAACACTCCTCTTACAGAGCTGGACAGATCCTCTAAGCAGAAACTAAACAAAGATACAAGGTACTTAAATGTGACCCAGAACAACTGTGCTTAACAGATATATGCAGAACACACCATCCCAAAGCTAAAGGATACATGTTCTTTTCATTGGCCCATGGAACATTCTCCAAAATAGATCATATACTGGGACACAAGTCAGCCTCAACAAAATCAAGAGAATTGAAATTTTACCTTGTATGTTCTCAGAGGCAATAAAGGTGAAACTCAACTACAGCAAAAATTGTCATCCCCACACAAAGGCATGGAAACTAAACAACCTTATGCTGAATAACAGTTGGGTCAAGGAAGAGATAAAAAAGGAAATCATGAACTTCCTTGAGCATAACAACAATGAAGACACAAACTCCCAGAACTTGTGGGACACTGTAAATGCAGTCATAAGAGGGAAACTTATTGCATTAGATGCCTACATCTGAAAAACAGAAAGAGAGCACATCAATAACCTAATGAATCATCTTAAAGAAACAGAAAAGGGGTGGTGCCTGTGGCTTAAAGGAGTAGGGCATTGGCTCCATGTACCGGAGGTGGTGGGTTCAAACCCGGCCCCGGCCAAAAACTGCAAAAAATAAAAATGAAAAAAGAAATAGAAAAAGAAGAGCAATCCAATCCCAAACCTAGCAGAAGAAATAACCAAAATTAAATCAGAAATAAATGAAACTGAAAATAAAAGATTCAGAAAATTAATGAAACAAAAAGTTGGTTCTTTGAAAAGATAAGTAAAATCAATAAACAATTAGCCAGATTAACCAGAAATAGAAAAGTAAAATCTTTAATAACCTCAATCAGAAATGAAAAGGGGGAAATAACAACCAATATACCACAGAGATATAAGAGATTATCTCTGACTACTACCAAAAACTCTATGCCCAGAAATTTGACAGTGTGGAGAAAATGGACCAATACCTAGAATCATACCATCTCCCTAGATTCAGAAAGAAATAGATCTCTTGAAGAGACCCATATCAAGCACTGAGATTGCAGAAACAATAAAAAAGCTTCTAACAACAACAACAAAAAAGCCCAGGACCAGATGGCTTCACATCAGAATTCTATCACACCTTCAAAGATGAGCTTGTACCTAAACTGCAGAACCTATTCTATAAGAGGGAGAAGGAAGGAACCTTCCCCAATAAGGTTTTGTGAAGCAAACATCACCTTGATTCCAAGGCCAGGAAAGGACCTAACTAAAAAAGGAGAACTACAGACCAATTTCATTAATGAATATCAAAGCAAAAATACTCAACAAAATCTTAGCTAATAGATTGCAGCTACCCATTAAAATAATTATACATCACGATCAAGTAGGCTTCATCCAAGGGATGCAAGGTTGGTTTAACATATGCAAATCAATAAATGTAATACACTGTATCAACAGGGGCAAAAACAGATTATATGATCCTCTCAATAGAAGCAGAAAAAGCATTTGACAATACTCAGCATCTGTTTCTAACATGAACACTTAATAAAATAGGCACAGGTGGCACATTTCTTAAGCTGATTAATTTTAGCCACAGCTAAAATTCTTTTATTTGTAACTTCCACATGGCAAAGGTGCCATCAAGTGCCTATTGGGTTATTTATATTATAATATCATCTACTCTATCTAGTCAAATGTTTCCAATGTAATGTCACAGAGAATCTCGGTTTCCTTTCTCCACCTGCTGAGGTAAGTGGATTCTGCTGTCCCAGTCTCATCACGTGTGGCATCCTTCCCTTACGTATCTAATCTCCACTTCTATCCCACTAATCCTGAAGTCTCTCTACCCCTCCAAATTTTGAAAACAAAAAAATCAAAATAAATTTCTTAAGCCTACACATCTTCTCTATTTCACTCTAATGTCTCTTAGTCTCTATTATTAAGAATTTCTATAAAGAATACAATAAACTCAGTCACTTCTTCATATTCCTTTTTATTCAATGCAATTAGTATTTATCACCATCATTGTAAAATTTTTCTCACCTCTTTTTAGTTTTCTTCTCTGTATCTTCTTTATCTGCCTGCCCTTAGATAATGATTATTCTGAGTTCCACTCTCCATATTTTCACTAACTACCTCTGATTTCCTTAGACATTTAGTTGTCCCAGTGGACATCAAAATCTGCAGATGCTCCAGGCCCTTCTATAAAATGGCACAGTATTTGCATGTAACCTATGGACTACACACTTTACTTAAATCATCTTTAGGTTACATATAATATGAAATGTAAATGTTATGTCAGTAGTTGTTACACTGTATTGCTTTTTAATTTCCATTTTTGATTGCTGCTTTTTATTGATATTTTTCCTGATATTTCAGATCCGAAGTTGGTTGACTCCATGGATGCAGAAACCACAGATATGGAGGGCCAACTGCATACACAAATGCTTGAGATCTCCACTTGATCACTCCTGAGACATGTCAAGTCAACTAAGCACTTCTTACATTTTTCTCCAATATTACTATGCATTTTGTTTTTTATCTCAGTTGTTGATACTAAAGTTTATCAAATTACACAGTAACTAGAGAGTCATTCTAGAATCTTCTGTTTCCCTCAGCAAGGACCTACATTTGAGCAATCAGAAATTCTATTTATTTCCTAATTTTTTTGGTCATTTCATACCCTCACGACCACTGTTTAGCTCAGGATTTTACCATCTCCCTTGGATTACTCTAGATAGCTTCTCTTCCCCTCAGTGATTTGCAGGCTCTGGTTTCAATTTCTCAAATCCACTCTTTATATTACTATTATAATTAACTTACTGAAAATAAATCAGATAGTAACTTCTACTTTCTTGGTTAAAACTTTTTTTTTTTGAGACAGAGCCTCAAGCTATCCCCCTAGGTAGAGTGTTGTGGCATCACAGCTCATAGCAACCTCCAACTCCTGGGCTCAAGCAAGTCTCCTGCCTCCGCCTCCCAAGTAGCTGGGACCACAGGCGCCTGCCACAACGCCTGGCTATTTCTTTTTTTGGTTGCAGCCATCATTGTTGTTTGTGTGGCTGGATTTGAACCCCCCACCTTAGGTGTATGTGGCTGGCGCCTTAGCCACTTGAGCCACAGGCACTGAGCTGGTTAAAATTCTTAATTGGCTCTTCTCTTTGGTCACTTTCCCAAACCTTTTAGTATCTGATTCCTAGCTCTACAATCTCATTTCCTCTCTCTCTCACCTCTCTACCCCCATAATTTAAAAAATAAAACAAAGTAATGTCTTAAATTCTCTTGAACATACACTTACGCAAATTAAGGTAATCTTGTTTATTGTTTGTGCATTTTGTTCTCTACCTAAAACAGACTTCCCTTGACCGAAGTATCATATAAACTCTCCCTTTAACTCTTCCTTAAATGCAGCTCTGGTATCTCTATTCTTAAATCTTTTCTCTTTGATGACCACTCCACAATGGTATTCCTTTAAAATCACCTTAAAAACTAACAGAATGTATAAAAATGATTCTCCAAAAATACATAGAGCTTAAGACCACAGAATCACATAATTTTTGTCCAGATACTCATAAAATAGTTAACAAAGTCCCTAGAACACTAGTGTATGTTCTTAAAAGTTAATTGCTCTCTCAATTAACACTGTCATTATTAACTTAAGGGACTTACACTTGGATGAACTAAAAGTTGTTTTAGAGCATAGGTATTTCTAGTACCAGCACTAGAAAATTCCTCCCAAGTCTTGAATTTAAAAAAAATAAATTTAAAGGTGATTTCTCATTATATTAGTAAACATGATAAATAACAAAAATCCTTTGTTACCATAGGTAACTGATCTCTCCCTGATGGAAATCATCTCATCACTATATCACTAAAATTCTATTGAAGAAATTTTGCAATTTCTACTCACTAAAAATTTCCATTTTTTTACATATTAAAACAAATGTATCAAATTATTAACACAAAAAACTACACAACAATTCTTTCCTTAAAGAGTTATTAATTCTAAGACAACTGATAAAAGTTGCTTCACCTTCAGGAGCGTCTGCATCACATCTCTTTGGCACAGGAAGGGTTGAATTGCCCTTATGGTCATCAGACGTTATATTGCTCTGAAAGAAGAAAATATAGTTAAAAAATGTAAACATTAATGAATACATTTGTAATCTGTTTTCTATTAACTAAACCTACCTAATATCCTAAAAGATAAACTTTTGGCAAACTTTCAATTAGAAGAAAAAGAATTATGGTGCATTTCACATCAGGGCTTTTGGCAACAATCCTTTAGGTTCTGTGTTGAATAACTGGACTTTCTCCCAGAACAAACAAATCCCATTTCTAGTCCAAATACGATGTCCAGAAAGAAAAAGTGTACTTATTTTTAGATGGTGGAACAAGCAAGAATTATCTTTTGTCCATGCAAAAGCATAACCTTCCTTTATTCATTCACAGAAGAATGTTTAACAAGCATCTGACCTTGAGAGCCAGGAGCAGGGCGGGAGGCAGAAAGAATAAAAAGGTACCATAGTGAGAAATACGCTTCACATGATCTTCCAGTGTAGTTGCCCACTGGACATTCAAGTACCTGTGCCTTATCTGTTTGCCAACTTATTACTTAATATTTTTCAATGAACCAGCTTTTTAACATTTAGCAACAGTATAAGCAATACTGATTGAGGGTTTGATTTTGTTAGATTTTTTTTTTAATTACATGTTAAAGTAGAGGAAGACTGGAGAAAGCACAGGATAAACAATGAAGGATCTGGGAAGACTGGATTAGTAACAAAAAACTGCATCAAAGTGACGCTCAAACAAGGCCCTGAAACAGGGATATGATTTGAATTGTGAAGGAGGAGAGCACGAGGTATTCTAAGAAAAGGGAACAAACTAAATAAATGCTGAATCAGATGTGGTCAAAATATTTTAAATCGCCAGAAAATCCAAACTTAACTGTCCTATTAAAACTAAAAACCACAGCTGGTTTCTTGAGGGATCCAGATCATTATGAAACCAGTAGAATTGATATGAGAATCCTGTCACATCACACGAAAGCCCAGTGATCCACAGACATTCACGAAGCCTCTCCTGTGGGACTCCAGTATTAATGGATAGATGTACTGTGGCTTACCAAAACTTTTTTGGGAGCCATATTATTAAATTACCTAAGACATTACTTTAAAGCAGTGGGCTCCAATCTGTTTGGCACCATTAGATTCTCATAAGGAGCGTACGACCCTTGCAAGAGCAGTTTTCAGTAGGGTCCCCCTGTGAAACTCTTAAACCACCATGTATCTGACAGGCGGCAGAGCTCAGGTGGTGAAGGGAGCAATGGCAGCAGCTGTAAATACAGATGAACCTTCACTTGTTCTCCTGCTGTTCCCCAGCTGCTGTGCATCCTGGATCCTAACAGACCCTGGGCTAGCACCAGTCCACAGCCTGGGGTGTGGGCACTGCAGCTTTAGGGGAAGTATTATGAGTTCTAATAGAGCACTAAGATAAAGCTTAGAAGCTAAATCCTACGAAACCCTGGGATTCATCTAAAGAAGTATTATAATGAAACCTTGTGTGTAAATAAAAAAAATAAATAAAAGTATAAATATGCTTGAATATTTAAACCAGTTTAAATGAAAAAACCAGTTTTAGGAATATAATATATAATCTGGTGAGAATTTGCTTCTAAATATCACTCTCTTTAAACTATCACAATAACCAAGTTCAAAACGTTACACTGACCTCTATTAGATAATTTTGGCTTCCATACATAACGTACTGGGGAGCAAGACTATAGATCATGTAGCTCGTGTGGAGGACGATAAGGAGAAGAATCATGCACAGAAACAGGAGGGCTTGGGGCCTCGTTCGGCCTCTTCTGATTTTATATAACTGGAAAGAAAAAACACAGACAATTTCAGCAATATATTTTATTGGTAAAGCATTGAGTCTTGTTCTTGTATTACAAGCAATGATTTATATAGCTCAATCAACCATTTCTTTATTCCCAAATACTGAGAATTATTAATCCTTTCAAACAATTAGAAGAGTGATAAATTCTTTCTCTATACAGCTTTTAGAATTAGCTTTATGTTCATTTTAAAATAATGGTAAAGTATTTATCCTGGCAAAGGAGCCTACAAGTGACTGATTAAAAACCCAGGACCTAAAGAATATGCAAATATTCACATGTTCTGTTTTCAGATAAACCTCTTAAACTTACTGTGTAATAGCATCTGTTAGAAGTCCAGAGCTAACTGCGAACTACCTCTATTTTTATCTAAAGATTAAAAGTATGAGTTTAAACTCTAAGTATTAGTAATATAGTTACGGTTTTATATATTATAATAATATGGCATTAGATAGGTCATGTTTATAATATCTATTTCTATGAAATACTCATGCTATCCTCATATACTCTGCTATAAAATTAGTTTATGATAATTTATGATAATCTACCTATAGATGTTTTCATATGTATCTATACTAAAGGGAAATTAAAACAAGGAACCAGGTGACTTGCAGAGCATACCTTTGTTTTAGCAACTCAGGCATCGCCGCCCTGATTTATTAACATATTGGAGCACAGTATAGAATAATAGACTCCAATTCTAGAAGTGATGATAATAAGATCACTTAAACATTTATATTTCCCCAGTTTCTTCACAGCTAAGAGTGGCCATGAGATAAAATATAAGTCACTGAAGGGAAAGCAGAGTTTGCTGGCATTTCTGGGTCTGCTTTCTTGATATGAAATGTACCCTGCCTCCTCCCTACCGCTTTCCTTACAGAGCACGGCAGGAGAAATGGAGCTGCAGCAGTGAGACTGTGATCACGAGGGACATCCCCAAACACCTGTAGGGATCATGGCACTGACACTTTTTATCTCCTGAAGCAATACTAGATTTTTTTTTCCCCCATAGCAAGAAGTCTTGCATTAGTACGAGTGGGTTTTCTTTTACTCACAGCTGGACGCAAGGTTTATCTGATACAGCTTCACTTTAAAATTCTTATCTCAAAAGGAGAAGAAAATAACGAGTCACATAGTAATCTTCAACTCCTGCACAGGGAGGACCATCCTTGGAGCTGCAGCACACACAGTGTCTAATGTGTTTCCATGAAGCCAAACACTAAGGAAAACCTGGGCTTCTGCACCAGGCTTCCTGGCGGTGGCACTGCTGACGTGGAGGCAGGGAGTCTCTGCTCTGTGGGCCACACGTGTGCTGCAGCATCTCTTGCTCGTGTCATTAGACGCTCATAGTAGCACCTTCTATTTATAACAACTAAAGATGTCTCCAGATATTATCAAATGTTTCACTGTGGGACAAAACTGCCCCTGTTTAAGAACCACTTACGTAGACAAGAAGCATTTTTATGTTCACATGAAATGAAAAAGCTATTATTTTCCTCACACTTGGTATAAAGACACTCATAACTTCTATATTCTAGGTACAAGATGATTTGCAATAATGGAGATGAGGCACAAAATGAAGAGAAAAAAATCAAATTCTGTACAGCATACTTACTCTAATCCAAAAAAACCATATGCCGATATTTCGAATTCCCGCCATTGAAGTAAAAATAAAGTACATAATAATAATTGTTATAAGAATATAATCCAGGGGAAAAACCTAGAAAAAGATTAAATTAAATTTAACATACAAATTATAAGGGCTCTAAAAGTTACATAACATTAACTGAAAACAAATTTGCATTTGACAAATGTTAATAATAACTGTGATTTAGATTAGGCTACTGCGATAATACAAAAGAAAACCTTCACAAAACCAAACTAGTATCAAACTATTATCAAATTATCAAAATTAATATCAAAATTATTATCAAATTAATAGTTC
This sequence comes from Otolemur garnettii, assembly GCF_000181295.1. Classification (NCBI taxonomy): domain Eukaryota; kingdom Metazoa; phylum Chordata; class Mammalia; order Primates; family Galagidae; genus Otolemur; species Otolemur garnettii. Next base: position 13,225,324 of record NW_003852430.1, read on the forward strand.
AACAGTAGTTTGGTTTTATCAAAGTAGAAATCCTAAAACAAATTAAACTAAATATTACATTTATATACATAAAATACTTTCTTAAAAATTAAAAACAAAAATTATTTGAAAAAGTTCACCTATTGTTATATAATGTATTCCAAATCAAATAATGTATAAAAATGCAGTAATATATCAGTATAATAACCTTTAAAGCAGCATGTCAAAGTAGAAATTATATGTAAATAAGAAGTTAAGTTAGCAAAGGGCACAAGCATATATCAAAGTATTAGTAGGCTTTCAGAATAATAACTTTATGTGGAACAGAATATTTGCTAGAGTACAGAATGACTGATGTTTTACTTACTGTTTGCAGTACAGGCAAAAGCATATTAAGTGGATTACTCAAGTTAGCTCCAAAAATTATAAATCCAGAATCTATTCCAGCTGAATGAAGAGCTTTATCTAAACTGAGATAAAAATATATATATAAAAAGCAAAATTTATGTTATACTATCACACTTTTAATTTAAAAAGAATGGCATCATAAACTTAAGCATGTAAATTCATTTGAATTAAGAAAACCATGGATAACAAATTAAATCTCACTTACATATCTCACAGGGATTATTCAATTGATAGAAAATAAAGAGAGACTGTCGATTACTGAACTTTTTAGCCATTCTTTGAGTTAATGCTGTAGAACACTTCAAATGAAATAGCTACTTAAGAAAAATGGACTGCAGTAATGGAATCTAGCACCAAAAATGTATAATATCACAGGATTTGTATAAGTGCTTTAGAAAATGCGTCTATTACACTTACTTTGACAAGAAGAGAGAAATTACAAACAGCAATGCAACTAAGATGAAAAATATTCCCCACATGATCTAAAAGCAAAAATATATTTGTTAAAATACAGTTCTAAAAGTTAGTATGAAAAGCACAAAACCATTACATTCAGTATGAGCTGTTAGAATATGATAATTATTTAACCAAAATGATCCAAGATAAATTTTAACAGTATACATTTAATTTTGTATTTGTAAGTGAATTTTCATTATGAGACTATTTGAGAACATTTACACAAAAGAGACAAAGCATTTCACAAATAAGGATACGAATGAAATTTTGTTAGATTAAATACAAAGTTTTTATTCTATTGCATTCAAATATAGAGTTTAACATTAACTGAAAAGTATATGAAAACTAGCACACATACAAATGAAACAAAAGCATGAAACCCATTTACATTACGCTATAGTTAAAATAGGGAACTGGGAACATTTTTCTGGAGAAGCAATTTCTCCCTCTCTCATACACACACAGAAATCTTATCACAACCCCAAAACGTCTATACAAGTGATACTATTCTCGAAACAAAGTACAAACAGACCTGAAAAATGTCATGTACAACAATGTTTTCTGCACAAAACTGTGCTCAGCATTAAAAGCAGTGAAACACATTTCTTCCTCCTTTACAAACTTTATATTAGGGATGGTAGAAAAAGAGTAGGAAAAGTATTAGTATCAGGTTTCTAACGAAAAGATTCAAAATATAAAAGAGGTTAAATCTATGTTAACAAAAACCTAGGCTCTTTCTTCCCCTGTGATCTTCCTCAAGATCCAGAGACAACTGAATTCAAGAGTTGGCAAAGCCAGAGCAAAACAGGGGAGTCCTAGTAAGTGTTTTGGGTTCCTTCTTTGATCAAAATTGATAAAAAGTGATGAATAAAATCATGTATGCTAGGGAGATTTTTCATCTCATTTTACATGGTTGCTGAAGTAAATTCTAGAATTCCAAGGAGATAAAAGAAGTAAAAATAAAACACATCAACCTACTTGGCATATAAAGATAATTTTTGGAAGTAATTTTAGACCTGTAGTCTGGAGAGTTCTTCGGTTCTTAGAGAGTATCTTTAGGAACATTGCAAAGAAGAAAGTCGGCAAGAAAGAGGGACCGAGAAGGCCCTGGTCATCTTTTGAAACAGAGTGACACTGCATGTGTCTATTTTTCACATTAGGATTTCATACAATAATTCATAATTGACAAACTGTTTCATTGCTAAAGAACTTTAAAGTGATTTCTTTATACTAACAAATGTTCATTAGGAGAGGGCATAACGTGCTATTTTTCTACAAGATTCAGGCACCTATACTGATACCTAGGTGGACTGGAAGGCAGTATCATCACATATAGGTGACTATGAAAGTTCTGAGACAGACTGTGTCCTGGTCTATTATTTCACTTTCAAGAAACACAGTCAACAGCTTCTTTTCTGATTCACCTGTGCCAAGTTTCACCTTGCTTGGCTCGTCAGTGTTGCTAGTTCATTCTGTTTGCGCAGATTTTATGCTTCTTGATATTTATGTATCTCCAAGCTTTCATAATGACCTATGTACTACGGATCCACAAGTAAAACATACTGCTTTCCAACCGTTCGTTAACAATGAATAGCTTGTAGCATGAGGAGTACAGCTGCCAGACGCCATCGAGAGGAAGAGGAACGTGACATGGAAATAGCATTTCAAGTTAAGATTCCCTCCATTTAATGTCCAATGGGGGAGGGGGCGAGGTCAAAAAAGTCCTTTGCTACTTTTCAAATCTGTTGGGATGAATGCCCCAGAGTTAGACTGTTTCATCAGTGACTTAAAAGAACACTCTGAATAAATGTGAAAAAAAATAAATATTTCATAAAGACCCCCCCCAAAGAACTATACAGATTTAAATATAAGATCTTCGATTAGCACTTATAGAATAATATTAATGATAAGCACACTGCGTCGACCCAAATGCTATATAGTTTCGCTAAGCCAACTTTAAAATAAAAGTGACATAAATGAAAACAGTAAAGTCAGAACTTTTAAATGTTTTCTCCTCCATGAAAAGCAATAAGAAAACGGGTAAAATTTATCAGAATGAACTTTTTCAAAACTTTAGAAATTAACCTAATGCAGGCAGCAATCCCAGAGTATTATTCAAGAAAAATGACTGAATCTCAGTAAAAACAAAGAGCGCTGTGACATTTTAACCTGCTCTAGTCCTAATTTCTCCTCTCCAGCGCTGGGCAGCCTTGAAAAATAGCCTGTAAACGTCAACAGCTTAACACTAACAGTCACCTAAGGAAGTAAAAAGGGGCTGAGTTCTTTTTAAGTCTCATTCCCAGAGACCTGTCACTATTTGACCTGCCTGATGGTTCTGTGGAAGATCATGTTTGCAAGGCTGTCTATATTTAATCTTAATTGGAGCTCACACAGTACAAAAAACCTTTTTTCAAGAGTGTGCGTCAAAACAATTTACAAGCAATCTGAACTTCATGACCATAAAGCCAGTGGATGACAGACAAAAATAAAGTAACCAAAAAGCTTAAAACAGACACCAGGAGATGTTCATAGCGACTTTGAAAATTTCTAACATGTTCCTGGGAAGGCCTACAAAAGGCCTGTGCATGTCCAGGGCTGTGTGCATGATCAGGAAAGATCTGAGAAGGCTTCAATTCACACTCTGGGCTGACCTGAGGGGTCTGCACAAGCAGGAATCAGGCCAAGGCTGAGCTGTAAAGTGCTTACCTGAGTGATGACATGAAAAAGTATGGCCGAAGAGAGAGCCATACTATTAGGACAAAAAAAAAAAAAGCCCAACTATTAGGCAATTGAGGAAACCAGACGTTGGACTTACTACATACCAAAAGCCCTATTTTAAATACAGCAGACGTTCCATAGTTGACCATCTCTGTACACTGACCACTTCCTTAAACTGACCTAATATTCAGAGGCCAGACATGGACCACATGGACATTACAGTACAGTAGGCCTAGTTATTATACTGACCACCTCTGTATGTTGATCAATTTGTTACAGTCTCTTGGGTGGTCAACTTATAGAGGTCCTCTTATACATTCAAACAACTTAAAAAAGAACAAAATACTAGAGCCTAATGGGAATGGTGTTTCCCCAAATAGATAATACCAACAAAGAGACAAAATTATAGGGAGTTAATTGAAATTCTGAAGATAAGAAATAACAATCGAAATAAAAAGGTCATTAGAAGGACTGAACAACGGATTTGAGAAGACGTAAGAGTTAGCAAACTTGAAGATAAGTCAGTTGAAATGATCCAGTCTGTGTAACAAAGAGGAAATAATGAAGAGAACGCAGCAGAGCGGCAGGGACGAGCGAGGCACCAGAAGCGTAGCCGCGTCGCAGAGTCCGAGAGAAGGGAAAGAGGCAGAAAGAATATTTGAAAACAATTACGTCCCCACACTTTTAAAAGGTGATGATAAACATTAATCTGCATCTCTGAGAAACTCAATAAACTTCAAACAGAGTAAACTCATACCTACACACATCAAAAACTAAAAGGAAAAAAAAAGCCAAAGTGAGATCTTGAGAGCAGCAAGAGGAAACAGAGTCACGTAAAAGTGAACCTTATTTCCCAACAGAAACTCATGTAAAAGTGAACCTTACTTCCCAACGGAAAGGACACGGGAGAGAGCAGCGAAACAACGTGGATAAGGCTTTATGAAATAGACACAGTCCAAGGAAGACCCGTGTATCCAACCTGCAACTCCAACTCCACCATACAAATGCAAACAACATAATCTAAGTGTATGTATCTTCATATTAAACCAAATTAAAAAAAACCAACTCAGGAAGAAAATAAATCTAGAGACCTACAACAAGTAAAGGGACCGAATTACATTATCCACAAACCTCCCACAATAAAATTCCAGGGATTTCACCAAAGGTGTAAAGGAGAATTAACACCAATGCTTCACAAAGGTGGCTGCACAACACTGTGCTTAATGCCACTGAAAGTATCTGGAAAATAGTTAAAACCGTAAAAGTTATACCATATATTTTACCACAATAAAAAGTCTGAAAAAAATGCACATAATTATAAAAATGAATTTATAACTTTCTAAGTAAAAATAAGTGCATATATGGTAATACCATGTACTTTCAGTTATATTTAAAACCTAATGGATCTGTAAGTTACCCTGGCCAAAGTTGCATAAACTCAAAGCATACCCTTCTGTAAAGAGTTTATTCAAGTACTTCATGAACATTAGACTGTATACTTAGAAATGTATTTGATATTACATAGAAATGTTGCTCTAATAAGCCACTAACTTATTGTAATTAGATGCTTATTTTTATAATTGTTTTCAACAGAAAACTAATCTTCCTTTGGTTCCATGGTAGTATTTAAAAAGTTAAAAAGTTCTGGGTGGTGCCCGTAGCTCAGGGGGTAGGGCGCCAGCCATATACACTGGAGCTGGCAGGTTTGAACCCAGCCTGGGTCAGCTAAAACAACGACAACTCCAACAATAAACATAGCCGGGCACCTGTAGTCCCAGCTCCTTGGGAGGCTGAAGCAAGAGAATCATTTAAGCCCAAGAGTTTGAGGTTGCTGGGAGCAGTAACGCCATAGCACTCTACCCAGGGTGACAGCTTGAGACTCTGTCTCAAAAATAAATAAAATAAACAAATAAATAAGAAGTTAAAAAGTTCTATATAAAGGACTGAAACAATAGCAGCTGCAGTTTTCTGAGCTGTTCATATCAACGTGCACTGCATTGCACACATTATTTCATTTAATTCCTATAACAAAAATAAGTACATAACTCTATTTTATTTTATTTTATTTAATTATTGTTTGGCCAGGGCTGGATTTGAACCCGACACCTCTGGCATATGGGGCCGACGCCCTACGCTTTTGAGCTGCAGGTGCCACCCCATAACTCCATTTTACAAATGAGAAAGCTGGAGTTTAGAAAGTTAAAGTAACAGGAAATCATATAGCTGGGAAGAATCAAAGCAAGGACTCAAACCCAGTGCTATGTGGCAGCAAAGCCCATGATCTGAATCCTGATGCTCTGAAATCAGGGGTGTGTACCCTCGGGAACGCAAGGCAATGAGGAATCACAAGAGCAGCAGGCACCTCCATGGGGAGCGGGGAGACTCTACTCTTACCAAAAAATTGTAAAATTGCTTGCATTTGCAAAAACTTAACACTTTTTATTAAAAAACAAACATGGATTGTAGGATAGATGAAAAGGCAACACTACCACAAAATTATGAGATGGATCATACCTTCAAAAAGCTTTTTTGTCAGAAACTTCCCCTAGGACATAAATCACCTTTAGCATTTAGTGAGCACTGCAGAGCGGTGAGTCTCGATTGCCTTGGATGCTAATGTTTAAGAACCACTAAACAAACACTTGACTTGCTATTTCTTAATTATATCAACTATAAATGCAGAATTGATGAATAATAAATAACTTTCCTTTCTCATTTGTTATAACAGCCATGTTTATCTGTTCACATACATGTTAAACTCACAATTATATAACAATCAGTTTGTATCCCCAGAGTTTTTTCAGGCATTACCCATTGTCATATTCCTAACTTAGGATCAGACAATAAAAAGACAAAAAAAAACTTGGATCAATATTGAGAAATGACATCTTTTACAGCAAAAGGAATAAATGATACACTGATGGTACTGGAAGTTTCAGCCAATGAAACAAGGAAAGCAAAAAGCAATTGGAAATCTCATATTTGAAAGGAAAAAAGTAAACTGTCTTTCAGCATCTGGTACCAAGTGCATACAAATTCCTAAGGAATCTACAATAATACTCCTACAATTAATAATTTAGACAGGTGGCAGGATACAAGGTCGATGTACAAAAACTTTCTACATACTAGCAACAAACATTGAAAACTGAAAGTAAACAACATAATTTGCAAGAACATATAAAAAGAAATACACAGAGCTGAAGTTATCAACTGAATTTTCCAATCCTTGAATATAATATCTTTCCATGTATTTGTATCTCTTAAATTTCTCTCTAAACACCACAAAACACTGCTGAGATAAATTTAAGAAGATGTAAATACATAGAAAAAGATCATATTCATGGATTATTCATTGTTAAAATTCATTGTTACAATACAGATTCTCCCAGATTTACCTATAAATTCAAAGTAATCCTACTGGATATCTCAATGGGTGTTTTGTGGCATTATAGACCAATTCTAGGAAACGCAATGGATCTAGCACAGAAAAAAATAATTTTGAAAAAGAAAATAAAACTGAAAAATGTATACTGCCTGACTTCTTGACTGATTATAAAGCTATAGTAATCAAGTATTAGTATACGGACACAGGGATCAATGGAGTGAAAGGTAGAATCTAGAAAGGGACCCACATACATCCTGGAATCAATTGATTTGACAAAGTTGCCAAGGAAATTCAATGAGCAAAGATTAGTTTTGACAAAAGATGATGTGGAACTGGATATCCATACAGAAAATAAAATAAACCTTAAACCTTAAGCCATTCTATGCCATAAGATTAATTTACAATGGACCACTACTATAAGCATAAGAGTTAAATCTATAGGGGCGGCATCTATGGCTCAAAAGGGTAGGGCACCGGCCCCATATGCCAGAGGTGGTGGGTTCAAACCCAGCCCTGGCCAAAAAAAAAAAAGAGTTAAATCTACAAAACTTCTAGAACAAAGCATAAGAGAAAATGTTCTCACCTTATCCTAGATAAACATTTCTGAGGATACAAAAATATAAGCCAAAAAAATTTAAATTTGAATTCATAAAAATTTAAGAAATACCTGTCTGAATAACAGAGGTACAAATACAAAAAAAATGAAGAAAACAAACCAGAAACTAGGAGATGATTTTCACAACGCACATATACAATAACGTACTTCCTCTAGATGTATAGTTCTTGCGACTCACTCATCATATAAAAACTTCATGTAGAAAATGTCTAAAATATTCAAATACATATTTTAGAGAAGCTATACAAATAGCCATTATGTATACAAAAAATGCTCAATATCATAAGCCACAAGGAAAATGCAATACAAATCCATGAGTCCTACTGCACATTCATCAAATAACTCTACAAACACTAAATAAGAGTTGACAAGGGTGGGAGGTAATTGGGAATCTCATATTGTAGGCATGAAAAACGGTGCAATCAGTTTGGAAAAGACTTTGGCAGTTTCTTATAATGTTAAGAAATACATTAAACATAAGACCCCGAAATTTTACACCTAGGTATTTAACTAAGAGAAACGAACACAAGCACATTATCTACACAAAGAGTTGTGCAAAACCATTCACATCAGCATCTCTGAAGTCTCCAACTGGAAACAACCCAAATGCCCACTGAGAATCTGAGAATGGATGACCAAACTGGGACCCAGACACATGTGGGTTACTACAGAGCAAGAGAATGGGGTGGACCTCCAGAAATAACGCAGCAACACCGGCGAACCTCAGAAAAGTGTCCTGGGCTGAAACAGCCGGCCAAAAGACAGTACACCTGTGATTCCATTTACAGAAAGTTCTGGAATACACGAAACTAAAGTTTAATGACAGAAAGGACATAAGTAGTTACCAGGAGTCTGAGCTAAAGGAACACGGACGGGCATAACCTTGATTTTGAGGTGATGTGGATATTCTCTCCATCTGCATATCTGTATTTGGCAAAAACAGTCCGCACACTTAACAAAATTGATTTAAAAATCCTTCTAAATACATGTTCAGTGAAATGGGACAAAGTATGTTCAAAAGAAGGAAGCTCGTGTTAGAAACTAGAAATATAATTATTTCTAAGAAGCTGTAAATAATTTAAGATTTAAGTAAGGGATAGAAGGCCAGGAGGGGAGGCCAAGGCTGGTGGATTGTCTAAGCTCAGGAGTTTGAGACCAGCCTGAGCAAAGCAAGACCTGGTCTCTACAGAATAGAAAAACTAGCCAGGCATTGTGGTGGGCACCTGTAGTCCCACCTACTTGAGAGGCTGGGACAAGAGGATCATTTGAACCCAATAATTTGAGGTTGCCATGAGCTATAGGATGCCATGGCACTCTACCCAGGGTGACAGTGTGAGACTGTCTCAAAAGGGAAAAAAAAAAGGATGGACAAGTTTTTCTTCAGACCTTTGGCGATATGAAGACAAGTGGCCTTGGCCGAAAGGTCTGGGGTGAGTCTTTTAAAAAGACTTTTAGTCTTTTCATTTTTCTAACAGAAAGTTAACAAAAAGTGATTATACAGACAAACTAATTGATGACAATACATTTTTGAAAACTCTTTCACAAGAGGAGCTCTTAAATGCTGGGCACTTACTGAGGACATTTGCTTTCTAATCTTAACAGGCAGACAAATCAGCACCAGAATTCAACCTGACTGACTCATCTTTGACGGAGTTCTCAGAAACATTATTTTTTAATTTAGCCAAAACCCACTGTATAGCTTCATCTTGCCCACCTTCACTTCCAGTCAGTCTATTCAGTGTACTCTGGGAATGACCACTGGCGTTCTACTGCACGTATATGAAGGTTTGGTGTTTGATGTAGAACGAGTGAATCTGTAGGCTTATGTACGGCTAGCGGAGTTAGTTACTTTAAGATTGAGTCATACCTTGACTTTAATTCAACGTAGGCATTTAAGTTTAGGTATCACAGACCCAAAAATTCAAGGCAGGCAAATAATCATTTTCAAATAAAAGAAAATAATGGCTTTTCCTTCTCAAATAATATTTTTTATAACCTTTCAGAAGCATCATCTAACAATGAGGAAAATTCTATTAGTTATAGTTAGGAGTACGGATCCCAAGATCTCCCTAGTTACAGAGAAGACCAAAATTGCAAAATACACAAGCAGTATATTCCACTATTTTTCTATATTTTTATTTATATTTCCCAGCTGTGCTGTAACGCCTCCATCATACATGAGTAAATGAAGCTCAGAAAGATTACTCACCTTGCCCAAATGTGATTCAAAACCAGGTTACTCACACTCCCAAATCCAACATCCTAAGTACCATGCTTCAATGCCTCAGAATGAGAACTCAATCATAAACTCAGCACAAGAGTGACGGCATAAGTTTTTAAAACTCCATTTACCTTCAGGGGACGCAGAGCACCACAGAATTTTGTCCACCAACTGTTTTCAATGAATTCCAAATGCCTCTCTCTTTTCTTAAGTGTTCGCAACCTTTCTTCATATTGTTTTAAGGCACGTTTATCTCTTGCTGACAAAGGTCGACCATCTTTGCTCTACAAAATTATAGAAAATAAAAGTTTTTACCATTAAAATCTTAACCAGGCACCCACCGGATTTAGTAGATCATGCAACATTTTAGGTTGAACACTTCTTTTTTTTTCTTTGGCCGGGGCTGGGTTTGAACCCACCACCTCTGACATATGAGGCTGGCGCCCTACCCTTTTGAGCCATAGGCACCACCCTAGGTCGGACACTTCTTAGACAAATTTGCTAAGTGAAAAAACTGACACTTGCAGTGTGACAAGTAGTTAAACCAAGATCAGCATCAAAATGCGGACGTGTGTACACTGGATATTGTCCTTCTCTTCATCCTTGTTTTCCAAATATATGATAAAGCTATAGGCTCAGCGCCTATAGCTCAACCGGCTAAGGCGCCAGCCACGTACACCTAAGGTGGCGGGTTCGAATCCCCAGCCCGGACCCGCCAAACAACAATGGCGGCTACAACCAAAAAAAATAGCCGAGCGTTGTGGCGGGCGCCTGTGGTCCCAGCTACTTGGGAGGCGGAGGCAGGAGACTCGCTTGAGCCCAGGAGTCGGAGGTTGCTGTGAGCTGTAATGCCACGGCACTCTACCCAGGGGGACAGCTTGAGGCTCTGTCTCAAAAAAAAAAAAAAAAAAAAAAAAAACTATAAATATGAAGAGAATTATCTGTAAAAACACCCCACAAAAAAGGTGGTGTTTTGCTCCGTTATTCTCCCTTCCCTCCAATCTCCCATGTCTTATTTCAATATATTTGGCCACTTCTCTTTCGTTAGTTAAGTGGCTGTGTTACATGGATTTTTTAGGCTGATTTAAACACCAGCACAGTGATACAACACAAGTAGAGGCAGCATGTGGAGGTCTTACAACGACTGCTAAGAATCAGCACTTGCCTGCTTTCTAAATACATTTGCAAATGTGTCATAATTTCTTTGGCCAATCTGTCTGACAAATAATCTCCATATATTTTTAAGTCATGCCTTCTGTAACCAAGAGCGTTTTTTTTTTCATGATCCCTCACAGGTACATACTCCTACTTGACCTCCCTGCCCTTGAGTGTCTCTGATTGGGTACAACAATAACACCACTACTAAATATAAAAGAAGATGAAATATAAATTTGTTTGCTTTTACTGGAGGGGACAAAATAAATAATTACACAGAACCAAATTTAAAACTGCAAAGATATTAGAATGTCTTAACATTACTAAGGATTAAGTAGTTTCTCAGTAGATACATAACACACAGCACGCTGGGTAACCCAGTGCAGCCTCATTTGAAATCAGATACAATGAAGACAATACCACTCTATATTTGTATCACCATGCTCTTTTGGAACCAACCATCCTCTTGTATAAGTTACTCCTTCTCAAATTTTATCATGCAAAAAATCACCTGTAAAGTTTGTTAAACACAGGTTTCTAGGCTCTAGCCCCAGAGAATATGATTTTATTAAGTCTTAAGGGGTGCCCAGAACTTGCATTTCTACCAAATTCCCAGGAGATGTGGACATTTTTAGTCCAGAGACCACATTTCATATGGACTAGATTAGGGGTCCTAAAACCTTTTAAACAGGGGACCAGTTCACTGTCCCTCAGACTGTTGGAGGGTCCGACCGTGGGCCCTGGGACGAGTCGGCTGCTAAGCAGGACAGGCAGTGGTGACACCCGGCGGGCTGATACATGTCCTAGGCGGGCCGCATGTGGCCCACAGGTAATAGTTTGAGGATGCCTGAACTAGATCGTACATTAATTATCTTCACTCCTTATGGTCAAATACATTGGGTATTATCAGACTGGATCCCAGAAAAGGGAACCTTCCACAGGGTATTTTCTGAAGGTCACAGGAACAAAATGAAGACTCACTTCTGGCAGACAAATAAAGGCCATAAGACTGCAAGTGTGTGGTACGGGAAGGGTTCAGCACTTTATATCCTAATCATAACAATTTTTCTCAACGCTTCTATTGTAATATTAAAACAAAAGAACGAAATGAAGTAATTTTGTTTCAGTGCTGGCTTTCACTATTATGGAAAAAAGATTCGTAAACTAATTAAAAAATCCAAACCCCAATCATCAACCTATCTGGTGAATGCAGCAGTACAATGAGGGATCTGTCCATTCTGCACGGCCAACAGACTAAACCAGTGTAAGAATTGTGATCACAGAAACCAATACTAGAACGGAAATTCAGCAGCCAACCATCTATCCCATCTGAAAGAAAAAATGTGCTATAAAGGTTAAAATGGAAGGGTTTAACAAACCCCTTGCTTTTAGCAAGTAAAAGGAGAGAGCCTCCCTTCATACCGTCCCTAATTAGCATTTGACCAAACCCATCTTCCACAGGTATCACCGTTAAACAAGCCAATATCCTTCTACACATATTCTTATTTTTGAACATTTAGGTTGTTCCCATTTTTTTAATTTTTTGTGAGGGCTGCTGACCATGTGCCCAAAGCACCCTGATATACCTGGTACAAATGTGTACACATGATCCAGTAGAACAGATTTCTGGCAGTGAGCCGCTGGATTAAACTTTAATTATTAAAAGGTACAGATGTGTATAGGCATACGTTACAACATTCAACTTTCTTAGATGCTGTATATCTTATATTCCCCTTAACGATGTACTTATCTCCCATCAACACTGTACGTGAGTAAAAATCTTTAAAAATTCCAATGCATTAAAAAAATACTGAGTTGCTCTAATTTTCACAACTTTGATTATTAGGGTGTCAACTGTCCTGGTTTAGCACTAAAAGTCTTAGGTTCTGGAAAAACCCCTCAATTCTGGTAAACTAAGTTGTTCGGTCAGCTTATTATAATCAGCTAAAGAAGCACTTCATATTTTTACAGAATAGTTTCTCCTTCAGTGACTTACCTATTTAAGTCCTTTGTTCAGTGTTTCTGAGGATATGCTTGTCCCTTTTTCTGACTTAAAAGATGCTCTTCATATATCATCTGTTTTACAAATGTCTCCCATATTATTATTGGTCTTTAACTTTCTCTTTGGTGCCCCTTTCAGTACACAAATTTTACAACATTTAAAACTCATTAATCGTCTCTTAATTAGTGTTTTAGGTATCATTTGGAAATTCTTGTTCACACCAAGATAAAATTTTATTTTCACCTTCTGCTAATGTTTAATAGATTTTATATTTGATTTCAATTCAGAATCCATTTTTTAAAGTTGATTTTAGTGTGCCATGGGGGTACACACGTTTTGGTTACATAGTTCACGTCTGTGAATTTTAAGTCAATGTTATAGGCATGCCCCTCACCTAGGAAGCGTGCAATGTAAGCGTACGAAATACCCACTGGGTGGAAATTCACCCTCCTTCGTCGGCCCTCCATCCCCACCTGAATTTCACTGAGTATTACTTCCCTATGAGCACACAGGTGTTGATCAATTAATTCAAATTTAGCATTGAGTACATTTTTCCATTCTTGTGATACTTAGGAGAATGGCCTCCAATTCCATCCAGGTTGTTATGAAAAAGATACTAGGTCCCCATTTTTTTTTTTTTTTTTTTTTGCAGTTTTTGGCCGCGGCTGGGTTTGAACCCACAACCTCCAGCATATGGCGCCGGTGCCCTACTCCTTTGAGCCACAGGCGCTGCCCAGAACCCCATCTTTTTATGGCTGAGTATGTCCCATGGTATTCACACACTACATTTTATTAATCCACAAGAACAAGTGTCTTTTTTTATACAACGTTTTTTCCTCCTTTGGGTAACTCTCTAGTAGAGGGACAAATGGTAGGTCTACTTTAAATTCTTTGAGAAATCTCCATCCTACTTTCCATAGAGGCTGACTAGTTTTCAGCCCCACCAACAGGGTATGTATGCTCCTTTTGCTCTGTGTCCACGCCAGCACCTGTTCTTTGGGGAGTCTATGATATGAGTCATCCTCACTGCACTTAGGTGGTATCTCATTGTGGTTACGATTTCCATTTCCCTGATGATTAGAGGCTCTGGACATTTTTTTTTCATGTATTTGTTAGTCACTAGTCTATGTTCTTTATAAAAATTTATGTTCCTTTCTCTTGCTCAACCTTTACTTGGTTTGTATGATCTTGTTTATTTGCCTGAGTTCCTTGCAAATTCTAGTTCTCAGTCCTCTATCAAACGTCTAACATGCAAACATCTTTTCCCATTCTGTAGGGTATCTATCTGCTTTGCTGATTGTGTCCTTGACTGTGCAGAAATGTCTTATCAGGCCCCATTTATTTATTTTTGATATTGTTATGCCACTGGGGTCTCTTCATAAATTCCTTCCCTAGGCCACTAGTTATAAGAGTTTCTCCAAATTCTTCTAGAATTTTTATAGTTTGATGACTTTACGTTTAAGCATTTTATCCATCGTGAGTTAATTATTTTGAGTGGTGGAAGGTACAGGTCCTGTTTAGTCTTTTACATGTAGGTATCCTGTTCTCCTAGCACCATTTATTGAAATATTGTTTTCCCATTGTATGTTTCTGTTTGCATTCTTAAAGATTAGGTGACAATATAAGGATGGTTTCATATCTGAATTCTCTGTTCTAATCCAAAGGTCTATGTCTGTTTGAATACTATAGCTTTGTAGTACACTCTTAAGTCTGGTAAAGTGATGCCTCCTGATTTATTCTTATTTCATAAGATTGAATTGGCTATTCTGATTCCATTTGAAGCACAGAACTATTTTTTCAAGATCTGCAAAATATGGCAGTGGTATTTTAGAGAAAATTGCATTGAATTCATGGATTACTTTGGGTAGACATTTTAACAACATCCATTCCACTAATCCACAAACCAGATAGATTATTCCATTGGTTTACATCCTCTGTGATTTCTTTTCTCAATGTTTTGAAGTTCTCCATATAGAGATCTTTGACCTACTTTGTTAAATATATTCTAAGATATTTCATTTTCTTTGATGCTACTGTGAAAGATTTTATATCCTTGATTTGATTTCAATTTGACTATCGTTGGCATAAATGAAAACACTGATTTGTGCACACTGATTTTGTAACCTGAGACACTGCTCTAATATTTATTAATTCCAGGAGTCTCATGGTTGAGTACTTGGGATTTTCTAAGTTTAAAATCATATTATTAGCAAACATGAAAGCTTAATCTCTTCTTGCCCCAGTTGGATACCCAGGGTATCCTTCTCTTGTCTAATTGCTTTGGCTACGACTTCTAATACTATGTGGAATAGCAGTGGCAATAGTGGGAATCCTTGTCCAATTCTAGTTCTAAGAGGAAATGCTTTCAATTTTTCTTCATTCAGTATGTTGTTGGCTGTGTGTTTGTCATAGATGGCGTCTATTATTTTGAGGAAAGTCTCATCTATGCCCTTTTTAAAAGTGTTCTTGTCAAAAAAGGATATTGATTTTTTTCAAATTCTTCTTCTGCATTTATTGAAAGGATCATACAGTCATTGTCTTTATTTCTATTTATGTGGCAGTTTATATTTATAGATTTGCATTTATATCTCTTGGATAAAACTTACTTTATCACGATGAATTTTTTTTTTTTTGATGTGCATCTGAATTCTGTTTAAGATTTTATTAAGAATTTAAGGGCTTTGAAGGGCATTTAAGGCACTGAGTTTTCCTCTCAGAACTGCTTTTGCAGTACCCCATGGGTTTTGGTAGCTTGTGCCTTATTGTCATTTAGTTCAAATAATCTTTTTTTTTTTTCTGTTGTTATCTCCTCCTTGACCCAATTATCACTCAGCAATAAATTATTTAGTTTCCATGACTTTGTGTGGGGATGAGTATTTCTGTCAGAATTTGTTGCTAGTTTTTTTCTGCTGTGGACTGTAAAGATACACAGCATCATTTCTATTTTGAAAATCATTGAGACTTATTTTGTGCCCTAGGATGTGATCAATCTTGGAGAATGAACCATGAGCTAATAAGAAAAACGTATATTCAGTAGTATTGAGGTGGAATGTTCTATAAATGTCTACTAGGCCCATTTGTTCCACAGTCATGTTGAAGTTGAATGTTTAATTTCTGCTTACAGGATCTACCTAGATCTAACAGTGAAGTGTTGAAGTCCTGAGATGTTATCTCTTTGTTGAACTGTTCTCTTGACTAATACACAATGCCCCTCTTTGTCTTCCATTACTTTTGTTGATTTGAATTCAACAGTATCTGTGATGACAATAGCTACTCTTGATTTCTTTTGGTTTTCATTTGTACAGGATATTGTTTTCCATCCTTTCACCCTGAGTCTGGTGTTTCTTTGGGGGTGAGATGCATTTCCTGAAGACATCAGACATTTACTTGGCTTCAAATTTTTTATCCATCAACCAGCCTATGTCTCTTCAGTGAGGAGTTCAACCCATTCACATTTATTGAAAGGATTGGTAAGAAGGATAGATTTCTACTCATTCTGTTATGTGAGATTCTATCATACTGTTTTATCTTAGGCTACTGTGGTATCTAGACTTTGACCTATAGTTTCTCTGTAGTTTTACAGTGGTTGAGAGTCAATTGTGCAGGTCAGTGTATAGTGCAGGTCTGAGAAATTCCTAAAGGATGGGTCTAGTGGTGCCAAATTTCCTCAAAGTTTGCTTGTAAGGAAAATACTTAATTTCTGTATCAAATATGAAACTTAGTTTTCTAGGATACAAAATACTAGACTGGCTATTGTTCTGTTTAATAACATTAAAAGATAGAGCCCATTCACTTCTGCCTAGTGAGGCTTCTGCTGAGAAATCAGCTATTCAGCTGATGGATTTACCCTTGTAGGTCAAGTGCTGCTTATACCTAGCTGCCTGTAAAAATTTTCTCTTGATTTTGAATTTAACCAGGTTAATTACAATGTGTCTTGGTGATGCTCTATTTGAATTGAGACTTCATGGGGTTTGATGTCCTTCTAGTAACTGGATGTCTTAATCTCTAGAGATGTTTGGGAAATTTTCTGTAATAGTATTGTCAAGTATAGATCTATGCTTTTAGGACTCTCTTCTTATCCCTCAGGCATAACTATAATTTGTATGTTTGTATAGTTCATACTCCCAAATTTAAGAGATGCTCTGACTTTGATCTCTTCTTTTCTGCCTTTTTTTAAATGACTGGGGTTAGCTTTAGTGTGTTTTCTTCAAGCTCTGAGATTCTTTCTTTTCCGTGGTTCAATCTGTTGCTGAAATTTTCTGTTCTGTTAGAAATTTTCTGAATGTTTCTTTCAATTCTTTAAGCTCCATTATATCCATCCTACTTCTGTCCAGTTCCTTGATGACTTTTTCTTTAACGTCATTGATATGCTGAGACATTTTGGGGGCTTCTTTTTGCTGATTTTCAATTTTCTCTTCAATCCTGTTCATTTTATTTGCCACCACATGCTGAATTCCATTTCTATCATTTCAACAACTTCTTTATGACTGAAATTATCTGCTGTAACACCATTCTGATCCCTTCAATCAGTTGAATTGTTCAGATTTTTCATGTTCCAGAGTTCTTTTGCTGGATTCTCCTCATTTGTGTTTTTCTTTTTCCAAGTTTTCTTTTCTCTGAGTTCAGGAGGTTAAGGGGATGATAAATAGCAGTTGGAGATTTTTCTGCATGATTCGAATAAGGAGTGGTCACTAGGTGGTGATCTAGTATCAGCGGTAACAGTAGCTGCTGGATGTGGTGATCAGTTACCTTTTCTAAGTAATTTCCAGAATCCATTTTTTATATAGTATGTTGTTTTAAGCCAATTTCAATTTTGTATTTTTCAGATTGTACTGAATTTACACCAAACCTTGCAAATACTGCCATCTCTACAATATTGAATCTTTTCAATTAGGCACTGATGGTATTCTCCACTTATTTGTGCTTTTTATGCATTTCAGTAAATTTTCTAATTTTTTAAATTTCAGATTAATATGAGGGTACAAGTGATTATGTTATTTCTATGCAGAAGATCATGACATTTCTTGTTATTTTATCATTTATGGCTACTGTGAATTGGATCATTTCCTATTATATCCTCCAACTGGTTCACCATTTTTATAAGTTTATATCTAGGTATCTTGATGAATTCTTATTAAATTCTACTAGCTTGTCATTTGATTCCTTTAGATTCTCTTGGTAGATGACGCCTATAAATAACAAAGGTTGTTTTCCTTTTCTCTCCCCCCTCCTCAGAATGTTTATACCTAAATTCTTTGTTAGTGGACAAGGATCTTCAGGAATATGCTAAAAAGTAGCAATAATACTGACATAAAGATCCTATATCTGACTTTACTGGGAAAGTTTCCATTTTTTCCTATTAAGTATGATGATTTTTAGAAGCTTCCTTTGTTCACTATTCTCCTCTAATTTGAAAAGCACTTTTTTAAAAATCGTGATTACAAATTTACTGTTACCAAATACCTTTTGGCATTCATTAAGATGCTAATATTTCAAACTTAATCTAAAGATATTATACTGCTTCAATATATTTTCCCAATAATTATGAAATATTATTTTATTACAACATAGGTTTTGAATTATTTACATTAAAATATTTACCTGTATTTTCATAAGAAAAATAGCATATGGTTTTCTTTTTTGTGTGCTATTATTGTCTGGTTTCTGTATCAGGATCATGCGAGCTTAGAGTTACAGAATAATTTAGAAAAACTGCCATTTTTTTCTACAATCTTTAAATAACATTTATCTGTTATTTACTTCATGGTGTTAAAGAATGAAAACTTTATATTGTATTTTTAGAAGTACATTTAATTGGTAATCTTTAGCTTATTTAATTGGCACATAAAAC
This sequence comes from Otolemur garnettii, assembly GCF_000181295.1. Taxonomy (NCBI): domain Eukaryota; kingdom Metazoa; phylum Chordata; class Mammalia; order Primates; family Galagidae; genus Otolemur; species Otolemur garnettii. Next base: position 13,244,115 of record NW_003852430.1, read on the forward strand.
TTTAACATGAGTAATACAGTAAAATCTGATGTTAGACATGGAGTTAAGATACCTGAGAACTAGTAAGGTCTTGATTATACATTTAGAAGTACTTCTGGATTGTAGATGTTAGAACTCTGATAGAAATTCTCAAATGTGCAGTGAACTGTATTATACAAAAGACATATTTTTAAAAATATGGACATAGTTATTGAAGAATATGTTGCAAAAAATTTAAACAATGTAAAAAGCAATGAGTTTGCCAATCTTTAAGTCACATCAGAAAGCAGCTAACAAGAGTTTTATGTTTTCTACAAAACACCAACTCACTTTGGATTTAATTGTCTGAATGTGCTGTTCCACTTCCTCAATGTCTTCGGTGTTTTCCAAACGTTCATAAGCAGCACTTCGAGTGCCTTTTATCAGATTTAAAGGTAAAGCAGACATTCCATAGGCCTAAAAGAAATAAAATTAAAATATTTTAGTAGTACTACAGGTTGTCCCAAAAGTCACTCTGAAAGTTGCCATCCACAGGGAAAATGGGAAATTGTAGCTTAACGTATCTTTATTTACAAAATGTACCGTTTTACAAAATGTTATAAAATACTCTCTATATGTTGACCACTTCTTTGTAAAACATGTTACACATAATATTCAGGTTAAAAAAAGTCCCTTAAAGTAATAACAGAAGGCTCGGCGCCTGTGGCTCAAGCGGCTAAGGCGCCAGCCACATACACCTAAGGTGGCGGGTTCGAATCCCCAGCCCGGGCCCGCCAAACAACAAAGATGGCTGCAACCAAAAAAAAATGGCCAGGCGTTGTGGCGGGCGCCTGTAGTCCCAGCTACTTGGGAGGCTGAGGCAGGAGACTTGCTTGAGCCCAGGAGTTGGAGGTTGCTGTAAGCATGATGCCATGGCACTCTACCCAGGGGGATAAAATTGTTTTCTATGAAAAAACAATTTTCACCAATTGTATATAGTAAACCTTTAGTAAAACATTATTTTAACATATACATGGTATATGATTAACACACCAATTATCTCTATGTATAGTTCATTTAAAATTTTGAATATTTACAACTAGTTTTTTAAGTTATTTTAAATATTTTTCTACAGGCAATTTTAACTTACCAATCAACTTTTAAGAATACACATATTATTATATGTACTACCCAATTCCATATTCTAGTTCCAAATGAAAACTTTTTATTATAATCACTAATAACACTTACTAGCATTTACCAGGTGACCATTATTCAGAATAATTATTAACCTTAAATCCTTAGAAGAAACATTGACAACTTTTTTTTTTTTTGAGACAGAGCCTCAAGTTATCCCCCTGGGTAGAGTGCCATGGCATCACAACTCACAGCAACCTCCAACTCCTGAGCTCAAGCAAGTCTCCTGCCTCCACCTCCCAAGCAGCTAGGACCACCGGCACCCACCACAACGCCTGGCTATTTTTTTTGGTTCCAGCCGTCATTGTTGTTTGGTGGCCTGGGCTAGATTCAAACCCACCACCTTAGGTGTATGTGGCTAGCGCCTTAGCCACTTGAGCCACAGGCGCCGAGCCACACTGACAACTTTTATCTCCTGGTTGCAGCAACAAACTCTGAAGCAGATATCACATGATGTATTTAAATCTTTTTCATTTTCTTCTGAGCCCAGAACCAACCTACTTTATCCAGTCTCCTCTATAGTTAGGTAAGACCATGAGATCCAATCCAGGACAGTGAACGTGGGTAGAAGTGAAACATGCTATTCTTTAGGCTTGACCCCACCCCCCAACAACACTGGATAAACCTGTATGCCTTCTTCCACGCTCTCTGCTACTTGGCTGTTCATGCCAAGGATGACCTCAGATACCTTTAGTGTCAATTTTAATTATTTTAATATCACTGAACCTCCTTTAGGATACTGATTGAGCCACAATTCAAATAGCAAACCATAAATTCTGACAAATTGAGATTTTTTTTTTAATTAAGGGAGAATATGAACAAAGAACACAAGTAAAGCAAATCCCAGAAATCAACTAGTTCTATCATGTAGTATCGTATTTTATAGCATGTAAATAGCTGAATATTATCACCACGCTACCCAATATGCAAATCCTGATATAGTATTTGCTAAAGGAGAAATACTTAAAACCTTGCATTTTAGCTATTAGAATATAAGTTAGTGTTTTCATGATTTCCTTATCTTCTAAAAAGTGCAATGGCAGAGAGTCTGTTAGAATTAGAAGAAAATGTAATTTGGAAGATGTAGTAGCTGAGGACCCCTTTTCTGAAATGCTTAAGAAGTGTTTTGGATTTGGGATTAGGGACATTCACCATGCACAGTGATTTCCTTCCAGTTAATACAATTTTTACTAAATAGTTACTTATAAATTGCATACTTGGTAACATGTAAAAAGGAAAAAAAGGGTTTGAAATGTATATTTTTCATATTAAATTTTATATCCTCAAAACACTGAAAATGTGAATTATAAAGGCAAAAATACCAAAGCATTTCACAGTTCCTTTGACCTTTCCTTATAGGACTTTTCCTGTCTTCATTATCATTTTGACCTATTTGATTATTATTCACATCCTTTAAACATTATTGAAAAAAGCAACATAATTGTTTAAGCCTCTGATGAATATACAGCATTATATAATGATTATTTATCAGTTCCTCATGTTCACATACCACGTTAATAGTCTAATGCCATGCTGCTGTTTACAACCAAATGCCAAGCTGGTAGATTTTGCTAAACTCAGTTTATACCAGCTTTGTTTCCTTGACCTCCCAACCACATCCAAACTAACCTTATTTTATTTCAGTGCTTGTCATTCTGTTTTGGAGAGATTTGGATCCCCAAACATAGGAACTTAATTAAGTACTCAAAACTGTTTTCCAAGGAATCTTTTGGTCTTATCAATATATATGTACATATTTTGAGACAAGAGTCTTACTCAGTCACCCTTGGCAGGGTGCCATAGTATGGTAGCTCATAACAAACTCAAACCCTTGGGCTCAAGAGAGGCTCTTGCCTCAGCTTCCCAGGTAGCTGGAACGACAGGTGCTGTCACAACATCCAGCTATTTTCAGAGATGGGGTTTCACTTTTGCTCAGGCTGGTCTCGAACTCCAGCAACCTCCCAACCCTTAACTCAGCAATTCTCTCCGCCTTGGCCTCCCAGAGTGCTAGGATTACAGGCATGGGCCACCATGCTTGGCCTTAGGTCTTATGAATGTTAACACGGCCCTTATTTAGAGTCCACTGCCAAAAACAAGATCATCTAAATTCTCCTAACTGGGCTGCGGGTCTCCCTTTCTATAAATCCATCTGCTCCACTACTTTGGAAGTGATCTCACTGTAATACTCTAGTCATTCCTCTAATTAACATCCTTTAACGTTCTCCAGAACTAATAGGCCTATTGTGTTAAATGTTCTGGAAGATCCCTGTAAGGCCACTACAGAAGGCACAGAAGGCAGCTAGCCATGCAGGGCCCTCTGCTACTTCAAACTTCTTCATTTATATTTTGACACATATCAGAACTTCACATAGGATTGTTTTAAGAAGTTGTTTTGCTATCACTTTTCAACAAAAGGCAATATTATTGGTCTTGGGAACAGACTCCAATTAATGTAGTTTTGCAGACAAGGACCTTTGTGACTTCGACCCTATCAACTTGTTAACCTCATCGCGTACCTCTGAATTGTTCACAGTTCTTAGAACACCCTACAATTTTATACTGTGCCAAGCTTTATCCAGCATCTACACTTTAATTCATGCAGTGCCCTCACTAGAATGCCTACCTTCTCACCCTACCTCACTAGTAAATTTCAATGCCCTTCAGGTCTTAGCTTAATTACACTATGTTTGAGAAACCTTCAGAAACTTGCAAATGTGCCCTGCTTACAACTCAATTATAGCACATAACAATGTATATTAACATTACTGGTCTGCATGTTTTTTTTAGCACTCAATCTGCCTAACTCGGCTAAACAGATTTTCTAAACCAGACTAGTCACAACTACAGTACACTAATTGGTATGTAACAACTAGGTCCCAATTCTTTTTCCTCCTACCATTAACTACCTTTGTTAAATTAATAAAATAATTTCTCTGAAAGCATAATATTTGACCAAAAATCTTTTAAGAATAGACAGCTCTTAATTCACAGTTATTTTCTTTCATGGAACCAATAAATTTATAGGAAGAGTTGAGCTGATTCCTAAAGAGCTTAGGGTAAAAGATTTTAAAAAATAAAAATAACTCCTTGGTAACAACTTGTGGTAACATGGGACCACAATTTGACACTTTTTAAAAAAAAAATTAATTGTCTAAAGATAGCAAATAGAAGAAAGTAGCTATCATTTGGTTACTAAGCATTTAGCCTGGTTTTAGACTGCGGTGTCAATCATTATCAGGAAATTTAACTATAATATTTACATTATGATCAGCCTGACATAGACATTATACAAAAAATTACAACTATTAAGGTCTTTAAACAACAATCTTTTGAATTCAACTTCAGATATTTTTGAAGAAAATGTACAAAAAGAGTATCTTTTTCAAAAGAACAAAACTTTTATTGCTTACTACTGCCCTCTAGTGTATTTCTGGACTATCAACAAGGCTAAAGAGTGTACAGTTTAAAATGCTTCTAGGTCACCCATAATGCCTCCAATTTTATTTGTTTTGACTTTCAATAATAAGCACCAACTATTATAAAACCAAGATTTTTAAAAATACTGTATACAAAGTATAATCCTAATAATACTTGCACTGCTCAGTTTAGAACAGCACCTTTCTCTACATCTCTCCCTTATCTATAACAATAGTTTCCAACTCTGAGATTTGGATTGATTACTACTGAGAATCAACACCAAACACTAAGGACTGAAGAACTGTCTTCCACATATTTGTAAAATCTATTATTCAAGGACATATATGTTACAATTAGTGAAACAATATACTCCTTTCAAGTATTCATGGATTTTAAGATGTATATATTTTCTTACATTTAACATTAGTGAAATTTGGCTCCATCTTGAAATTGACGGCATCTTATAATCAATCACTGGCTAGTCACTTCAGTTGAGGCACATGCATTCTTGGTGTAATTGTTGAGTTTAATTTCCACTTACGTCTAATAAGATAGTACTATGAGGTGACATTGAAACAAAAAGAAACTAAGAAGCATAAATAGTGAAGCAAATATTCAGGGGAACAATGAGCATAATTTTGTATTTTCTTGGAAAGCAAGAGTCAAGTGCTTCACAGCTTAAGAAGGGGAAATATTGGGTGGTACCTGTGGTTCAGTGAGTAGGGTGCCAGCCCCATATACTGAGGGTGGCAGGTTCAAATCTGGCCCCAGCCAAACTGCAACAAAAAATAGCCAGGTATTATGGTGGGCGCCTATAGTTCCAGCTACGCGGGAGGCTGGGGCAACAGAATTACCTAAGCCCAAGAGCTGGAGGTTGCTGTGAGCTGTGACGCCATAGAACTCTACTGACGGCAACAGAGTGAAACTCTGTCTCTTAAAAAAAATAAATAAAAAAGAAAGGGAGGTATCCTAAATAGAAGCTAGTTTGCATTTTTATTGTTAGGTATATATATACAAAGGGATTGCCTTTCACAAGGTCAAGACAAGAAGCAACAATTAAGCACCTTAAATTTACAGAATGAGTGTGTTAGCAGCTTCAAAGAAAATCCCAGAGACAAGAGTATAGCACTCAAGAAAAGTTGCATGGATTCTCTTAGCTCCCACATATGAGAAGATTCAACAATTATATAAGAGAGTCAATACTTTATTATAAAACAGGCTTTGTGGTAAATGATTTTGTGTAACTACTGGATAACATAAATACCCCGAGCAGATTTAAGGTAGGCAAAGCTGAGCTATGATGTTCAGTAAGTCAGGTGCATTAAATGCATTTCTGACTGAACATTATCTTCACCTTGTGATGGGTTTATCAGGAAGTAACCCCACAATACATCACACCATTTGGACTGTGTAGTAAAATTTGGACATCAACCAATTCAAAAAGTGATTCAGAATTTTCATGCTCCAAATGTGAAGTTTTAAGAAGGCCTTTCCAACTTATTTCACTCACATTTTCCTTGTTACGTATGGGGAAGAGCGATGTAACTTTTGAAAAGAATTTGTAAGTCCAAGAAATCTCTTTCACTAAATATAAAACAAAAATTATAAATGGGCAGGTGTGGGGCCTCATGCCAGTAATCCTAGTACTTTGTCAGGCCAAGGCAGGAGGATTGCCTGAGGCCAGGAGTTAAAGACCATCCTGAGCAACAAGGGGGACCCCTGTCTCTACAAAAAGAAAAAACAACCAAAAAAACTTATAACTGATTAAGAAAGCACTGCAGGGATTTTTCCTTACCTCCAGACCTAAAGTCATGTTGCATTTTACAATCAGTGGCATATACTCGATGAAATATGGTCAGATGGAAGCCTGAAAAATGTGACTTTTAAAGGGGATATCTGTCTCAAAATTCTATTGAAAACAGTTCATAGGCTCGGCGCCTATAACTCAACCGGCTAAGGCGCCAGCCACGTACACCTAAGGTGGCGGGTTCGAATCCCCAGCCCGGACCCGCCAAACAACAATGACGGCTGCAACCAAAAAATAGCCGGGCGTTGTGGCGGGCGCCCGTGGTCCCAGCTACTTGGGAGGCAGAGGCAGGAGACTCGGTTGAGCCCAGGAGTTGGAGGTTGCTGTGAGCTTTAATGCCACGGCACTCTACCCAGGGGGACAGCTTGAGGCTCTGTCTCCAAAAAAAAAAAATAGAAAGAAAGAAAACAGCTCATAAGGTGCTATGTTCTGACTGTGTCTCATTAAAATTCATATGTTGATGCTTACTCAGCAGTGTGATGGTACTTGTAGGAGGAGCCCTTGTAAGTCAGAAGGGTCGATCCCTTAAGAAAAGCTCAGTGCCTTGTAAGAAGAGACTCCAGAGAGCTTGCTGCCTCTCTCCCTGCTCTCCACTAAGTGAGGACACAGTGAGAACTGCACACCCAGGGGGCCCTCATCAAACACCACCTTGACCTTGTATTTACTAAGCTTCAGAACTGTGAGAAATAAATTGCTGTTTGAGCCACTCTAGTCTATGGAATATTTGTTACGGCAGCCTGATCTAAGACGAGGCATACAACTTTTGGTGGGTACAAGAAGAAAATACGTAATATTTCTACATTGGAATCCTTAATTTTTCACTTAAATCTTCTTTAATCTTTTAGTTTATATTTTAAATTAATGCACATAGAGTAGCATAATAATATGTAAATATGTATTTTTAATTCTAAAGTATCCTAGAAGATACATTGAAAGTTTTACTAACAAGAGTGTATAATAAAAAAATTAGCAATCATTGCTTCTATAGGCACTTCACTGGTCCCATTTTACACAAAGACATCATTATTCAACATTTCTCCACTTGGTGGCACCAAAAAATTAAAATATCTACATAGATATTTGTGCTCATGGTTGAACTTCTTTAAATCTAAAAAGTATCAAATTTCCTTTGAATGTAAGCTTAAAACAATATACAAGCTAATATACTATTTGACATTCTTCTCCTAAAACTAAATGGCAGTAATTTGGCTATTCATTAACATACGGTATAGTAGTTAGAATCTTAGTAAAATTTAAATAATCAACTAGTTTCAAAACTAAGAAATAACATCTACCTAAGAAATCACACTTAACTAACACAAAGTACAAAAACATGTCTGGTCTTAATAATTAATTCGTTATATTAAGGGTTAAAGCACTCTAAGTATTAATTTATCACTCTGGGTCCTTTAATTCAATATCATCTTTTTTTTATTAATATGAACTGTATCTCCTTTCATGCTACATTATAAGAAAAGCCCAATTCTCAAGCTTTTCCATGATTAGTTAGGAGAAAATTCTATATCCCCACTGTAAGTAAATGTAATTGGTTCTGTTAATCGTGTATTATACTCTACAAGATTGACTTGCAATGAAGTTTTACAAAAGTCTGAATATTACTGTACCATGTGTATAGATGGTGAAGCCAGGGATCAGATACTAGGTTTTACACAATGACTCCCAATCATGACTAGGCCTCAGCTATATACACCATGAATATTCCCTCCACCAGGATCTCATCCAACATACCCTCCTTTCTCTATGCACTATAGGTATTAAAACTGACCAACCATGGTCTAGCAGAAAACATCTGCTGAGCTCTGAGTATACTTACAGTGTTACTTAAAGGGCATTATTATCTGTCTGACCACACTACACCAACCCCAGCTAACCATCACTGAATCATGAATGCCTCCTTGACTTAATCCTCTGTGAATAACCCATTCACACTGACCAGAATCTATACAAGAACTTTTAGGAGTTTACTTTTTTACTTTGATTTACTTTCACTGAGAGAAGAATGAGGTTGGAACTATAGTTTAAGCCATCTGAAACTGTGAATATTTACCTTTTTAAGCTAATAGTGACCATTTACTGGGTAGCCAAAAGAATCAAGACTTGGTGGATTATTTAGATACACTCCCACCAATTTATTACTTAAATATTACCCCACTTTAAAGATGATGAAATTTAGATAATAAAGTAGGTCAAAGGACCCACAGACTTAAGATCCACGCTTAAACCCCTCCATCAAGAATTACACTTTTAGTCCTTGTGTGGCTTAAAGAAAACACACACTCCCAGACAGCTGACCGTCAGGGCACTATCACACTGGACCCTCTGGGTTTGCCTCTCTAGTCAGCAACTCTTCCACGTCTTCCCGGTTCTCGGCCTCACCTCGGTCCTATCGCAAGATCCTCTGGTTGTTTTACCAATGTCCTTCAGCCCAGTCCGCCCTCACTTAACGTCATTGGTGGGTTCTTGGAAACTGAATGTAAGCAAAATGTTGTATAATGAAACCAATTTTACCAGAGGCTAACTGATCAAGTTCTTATGGAAATATTTCTGGTCACAAAAACATCATCAAATTTCTAAATAAAAACCCAAAACACTGCTAATATTAACCATTGAAATAAATGTAAGCTGTACTTGCATTTAGGGAAGATTGATAAAAACAAGTGAAATAATTACCCAAGTTTTGGTGAACCAGTGAGTGATGAGGTTTGTAGTAGTGATGGGTTGAATCAAAGAATAAATGCTTGCAGAGTACAAACTATTAGAGGTACTTGGTACACCACACAATTCAAAAACAGTAAGACACACTCTGGGCTAGCTGGGGCTTTCATTCCACATCGCTGACTGTTGTGCGTTTGTATACTGTGTAATTTCCAAATTATTGTACTATAACTTGTATTCATTCATTCATTTTCTAACCTGTTTATTCTAGTTCAGGGTCATGAGCAGCTGGAGCCTATCCTGGAAGCTCAGGGTACAGGCAGAAACCAACACTAATAGGATGCCGTTCCATCATGGGGTGCACTTACACACACACACACTCTCTGATAGGATGCCGTTCCATCACGGGGTGCACTTATACACACACACACTCTCTGATAGGATGCCGTTCCATCACGGGGTACACTTATACACACACACACAGATAGGATGCCATTCCATCACGGTGTGGACTTATACACACACACACAGATAGGATGCCATTCCATCACGGAGTACACTTATACACACACACACAGATAGGATGCCATTCCATCACGGTGTGGACTTATACACACACACACAGATAGGATGCCATTCCATCACGGTGTGGACTTATACACACACACACGGATAGGATGCCATTCCATCACAGGGCGGACTTACACACACAGAGATAGGATGCCATTCCATCATGGTGTGGACTTATATACACACACACACAGTGATAGGATGCCGTTCCATTAGGGGGTGCACTTATACACACACACACAGAGATGGGAATCCATTTCATCACGTGGTATGCACGCACGCATTCACACACAACACACACAGAGTTGTACAAATTTAGAATTGATAATTAATCTAAAGTGCATAACTTTTGGATGCAGGAGGAAAGTGCAGTGTCCAGAGAAAACCCACGTAGACACGGGGAGAACAGGCAGACCACACAGACAGTGGCCTGGTCAGGAATTGCTTTTTTCCTCATCAATATTGTAACAAAACAACATTGAACAAAATGGTATTATTTGAGGACCTGCTGTGTTCTAAACAGGTAAAACTCTTATAAGTATGTTTTAACTAATTCAGTATGGTTATATTTGGTTTAATTGACTGTTGAAATGATAATTTTCAAAGTTTCAATCTGAATATAAAATATTAATTTAAAACATTTATCTGTATAATTGTTCCTGCAGTGCTTTCTTTCAAATCGTTTTAATAACTTCACTCATTTTTTCTACTCGCATGTCTACCCTGATAGCTTATAGAATTCAGAACCATGAGAGGAACAATGTCAACATGTTTTTCAATTAAAACCTTCCAGTAGCTTCTAACCTCAGTCAGAATAAAATACAAAATCCTTAACTACAGCCTTAAAGGCTCCACATGATAGGCCTCCTGCTCTTATCTAAACTTCCACTGCTCTGCTCCTGGCTGACATTTGCCACCGAGGTTTTGCCTCCTCGCTGGGAGGTGAGGTGACACAGCGGACGTGTTCCCAGGGCAGGACCCGGACACTCACCCCGCCTTACTGCTTGCTCTCACCTCATTCAGGGCTCTGTTCAGACTTTAGAGAGGCTATTCCTGCTGGGGAACCTGCAGTATGAGACCAACTGTGGTCTTCTGGATCCTTGAATGTGAATCCCTTGACCGGAATCCAAATTTCACAAAACACATCCCTTTACTAAAAGGAATTGTTCTGTGAAATTTGGGTCCAGTTGCAGGGCAGCCCCTGGGGATCTGGAAGGCCACGTGTGGCCTTGTGGCAGAGGTTCCCCAGCCTCCATGTGCCATATTTTTCTTCAGAGTATCTACTACCACTTGACCACTGAGAGGTAAGTCTCTGTGCATCTTTCATTTCTGCACATTTTGCAAACCAGGAACAGCTGTTCTTTTTATGTTTGTTAATTTTTTTGTTTGTTTTTTGTGGTACTAACTTTTCACAGCATAGTTTGAACAGCAAAGAGCCTTGCCAGATAAGGATACCATCTTCCTTGGAGCAAATGGCAAGCATGCTCATTACCATCCATTCTAAGAGACTCAGCTTTCCTGAGCTCAGCTTTCCTCTTCTCTAATAAGCCTTACGATGTGCTTGACTCACCTGGTTCTCTCCCTGTTGTCCTCTGGGAATTAGAACTTAGGGAACCAACACAAGAAAAATGCTGACACTATGGCTCTCGCTATTGCTCTGAGTAAAAAGTTCTTTGTCTTTGACATAGAAGTCTCGATCTTTAGCCACCATTCATAAAACTCACAGACTGAAAGCAGGGTAAAAGTTTAGGCCCTTCCTGGTTCTTGACACTGACTTTAAATAGTCTGTTTGCATTTGTTTCCCTTAACTAAACTTTAAGCTACGGCTATGTTCTCATTTCCCTGTAGTTCTCAAATCACTTTTATAAACAGTATGATCTGACCTTCAAAAATCCCTTGAGGCATTTTTCATTTCTATTTAATAGGGAAGACACAGATCCAAGACGGTTAAAAGATAAATCCAAGATTAACATAACAAATCAGAGAATAGCAATTAGAATCCAGACCTGGCATCTCATTTGCTAACTTGTAAATGCTTCTTAAAAGACAAATAAGTAATGTTTTGTAGACATATTCTGTGAGATAGAAAGATAATCACCCACTGATATTATATGCTAAATTCTTTATATGGTAATACATTAAAACACAAAAATCACAATGAGTAATAAAACTGACTACCCAAATAAGCACTTGTAAGACACATGTATTAAAATGCATGTGTTTTAGGATTCTTTTATTATACGTTATGACACATGAGTGATCATGTAACAAACCAGATTCTGCTACTACACTAATAGCCCATTTCTCATACATATAAAGGGAGCGATATTGAATAAACATCCAAAAATGTTTCCTTTATAACCAGTATTTTCCATCTTTGTGAGTATTAAGAGTGCTTCAAACATAAACTTCATTTATCTAAGAGGCTGCAGATAACTGTAATGCTTCTTACACGATGCCTGGGTGCAGATAAGAAGCACGCACAGCTTTTCCTTCTCTAATTTGAGCAGGACTCAAATAGCAATCTGTACCCAACTTCGTTAGCGTATAATTCACACCTTACAACAAGTAGGAGACTAAAAACCTTAGATCCTATATACTAGAGAAGTAGTAAACTATATAAATTATCGATTTAAAAGCCCTATATCCCCAAGTAGAATTAATCTACTGAATCTGTAACAGATACTGGTCTACGGTTCAGAGTTCCAGTGTACTTACAAATCACTAAATGTATTACAACATGGTAATATAACCACTTCCAAACTTCACGTTATAAAATTTGTTTCTGATTTCCAAAATATAGACAAAATGATTGTGACTAAGTAGCTTAAACTTTTCTCTCTTAAGCAAAGAAATGTGAATAAAAATTAAATTAAAATTGTAAAAAGGAAAACACAATTAAGTTCAACAGTTTGCCAAGGTTAAAAAATTACTTTCTAAGGCAGTTCTTTAATTTAACTCATTATCACCACCATACTTACTGTGTAAGTTATAGCTGCCAACATTCCAATTAAGGTCAGAGAACTAATAGAAAAAGACAGTGCAGCTAAACCATCTGTAAAGAAAAAAAAGCTTTTAAAAAAGTACATATATGCTACTCAATATTTATACTCAACAAATCAATAGAAAAGATAAAAAATTAGTCTTCTTAGACATTCACAACATATAAAAATTAATAAGTATTACCAAGTCCTTGAAGTGCTAACTCCAAATAGAGAACAGGGTATGTAAAGCTCTTCACAAATGATTTGCAAAAGGTCTCTCAGACTAGCTAATATTTCTTCCTTTACCTCTTAAAATTAAGAGGAAAATTACTAATGATTGGTCCTAAAAAGAAATCAAAAAAATATTAGATGCTCAAAAGGTAATAAAAAGATTTCCTGGACTTTCTCAGTGACAGTCTCTGAGAAATAACATTATGTAGGAAAATGGTTGACCTTGAGTGTTCACCCTTCTTCTCTCAATCTTGATACTTACAGTTTCTTTGTTCTTAATTTTTAATAAGTTTTTCATAAATAGTCTAAAACTAGAATCTTAATTAAAGAGTTTACTTCACTCTTTAATTGAAAGGACTAATTTGCTTACTTGGCAAAAAAACGAAAAGCAAACACCATAGAAAACAGATTCAAGGAACACCATGTCAACAGGGGACATCATGCCAACAGGGGACACCACATCCACAGGGGACACCATGTCAACAGGGGACACCCTGCCAACAAGGGGACATCACATCAACAGGGACACCATGTCAACAAGGGGACACCACATTAACCAGGGGTCACCACATCAACAAGGGACACCATATCAACAGGGGACACCACATCAACAGGGACACTATGTCAACAGGGACACCACACCAACAAGGGAACACATCAACAGGGAACACCACGCCATCAAGGGGATACCACACCAATAGGGGACACCACATCAACAGGGACACCATGTCAACCAGGGAACACCACGTCAACAAGGGGACACCACGTCAACCAGGGAACACCACGTCAACAAGGGGACACCATGTCAACATGGGATACCACATCAAGAAGGGGACACCATGTCAACAGGGGGCACCATGTCAACAGGGGCACCATGTCAACAGGGGCACCACGTCAAACAGGGGCACCATGTCAACAGGAGGCACCATGTCAACAGGGACATCATATCAACAGGGGATAGCAGTCAACAGGGACACCACGTCAACAGGGACATCATGTCAACAGGGATAACACATCAATAGGGGACACCACATCAACGGGGACACCACGTCAATAGGGGACACCACATCAACAGGGACACCACGTCAATAGGGACACATCAACAGGGGACACTACACCAACAGGGGACACCACATCAATAGGGACACCACACCAACAGGGGACACCACATCAATAGGGGACACCACATCAATAGGGACACCACACCAACAGGGGACACCACATCAACAGGGACATGTCAACAGGGGACACCACATCAATAGGGACACCACATCAACAGGGGATACCACACCAACAGGGGACACCACGTCAATAGGGACACCACGTCAACAGGGGATACCACACCAACAGGGGACACCACATCAATAGGGACACCACATCAACAGGGACACCACATCAACAGGGGACACCACATCAACAGGGACACGTCAACAGGGGACACCATGTCAACAGGGGACACCAAGCCAACAAGGAGACACCACGTCAACAGGGGACACCAAGCCAACAAGGGGACACCACGTCAACAGGGGATACCATGCCAACAAGGGGACATCACATCAACAGGGACACCACATCAACCAGGAGACATCATGTCACAGGGAACACCACATCAACCAGGGGACACCATGTCAATAGGGACACCACATCAACAAGGGGACACCATGTCAATAGGGACACCACATCAACAAGGGGACACCACATCAACCAGGGGACACCATGTCAACAGGGACACACCAACAAGGGGACACATCAAAAGGGGACACCACGTCAACAAGGGGACACCACGTCAACAGGGGACACCATGTCAGCAAGGGGACAGGACGTCAACAAGGAGACACCATGTCAACAGGGGAACCACACCAACAGGGGATACCACATCGACAAGGGGACACCAAGTTAACAGGGGACACCACATCAACAGGGACACGTCAACAGGGGACACCACATCAACAGGGACACGTCAACAGGGGACACCACATCAACAGAGACACGTCAACAGGGGACACCACATCAACAGGGACACATCAACAGGGGACACCAGGCCAACAGGGGACACCACCTCAACAGGGACACTATGTCGATAGAGGACACCATGTCAACAGGTTGGATTCAGAAAATTATTTAAAGAGAAGCCAATGAGCAAGGGGCAAGGGTAACACTTTCACATAAATACATCAGACTACGTAATTAAATACTGTGAAAATTTGCATATTGTTAAGTAGGAGTAATAATTTTTCCAGTTTTCATACAGGTCCTGTTGGGCTTGTATTGATCTCGTGCAGGTCCTACTGCATCAAATACAAAGTTTTGATTAATTTAATGAATTAACATTAATCTTTCATAAATACTAATAAAAGTACAATGATCTTAAAACTGAAATCTGTTTTATATGACACATAAAGTATATTATTAACAAAGTCACTACTATGTAATGAAAATTTTTATGCCTTAATTTTTTAAAAATGTATTTTATCAAATCAAAGACTTTTTAATACTGTTATCTTCTCGATCTTACCAGAAGCATCAACAGAAGGTTTTTATACAACTAGGACAGATCTGGTATCTGATAGCAATTTTAAGGTACTATTACTTTAAAAATATATCCTAACAACAGAGATTAAAAACACATCAAAAATTATGTGTCTTAGAATTGATAAAATGGATATTATGCTAATGTATCTGGAAAAAAGAAAAGTTAATACTACCAATAGTCATAATTATCTGAGCCAAATCATGCATAATTGATCATTATGAATTAATCACATTTGGGTAAAGATGAATAAATATGCTGAAACACTTGAAGATAAATTCTCTTGACATGGTAGGGTCTATGATCTGGGTACATACATCTTTACAATAAACAGACTGTACTGATAAACAACTTACAGCATATTCATAAAATGCATTATTCTATGCAAAAAAAAAAAGGAGCTAAGTACTTATACACATGAATTTTAAAACACTAGTAGTCTCAGTGCCTGTAGCACAGTGGTTAAAGCACAAATCACATGCTTTGGGGGTGGCAGTTTCCAACCCATCCCAGGCCTGCTAAACAACAACAACTGCAACCAAAAAATAGCCAGGTGTTATGGCAGGGGCCTGTAGTCTCAGGTACTTGGGAGGCTGAGGCAAGAAAATCACTTAAGCCCAAGAGTTTGAGGTTGCTGTGAGCTGTGATGCCACAGCACTATACTGAGGGCGACACAGCCTCTGTCTAAAAAAAAAAAAAAAATTAGTGAAAGAAGCCAGACATACAAAAATAAAAATCATAATATTTGATATTAAAAATAAAGCAAAATTAATACATACTGACAAAAAGTCTAACGGTAGTGCCTCTCATGGGAGATGATATCAATTGAACAGGCAAATTGAGAAAACCTCTGGAGTGATGGATGCGTTCTACGCCTTGAATGCAATCAATTATACTGACTGTACACATGTGTGCATAAGCTCTACATAGTTCACTACATACAAACTATATATTTTTAAAAGGTTAAATATCCTTGATGCCTGAAAAATGTAGGAAGGTAGGCTGATAGACAAGACTAGAAATGAATAGTAATTGGGTGACTGTTTTGGACCTAAAAGGCCAGCAGATCCAGAGTAATATGCAGAATGTCTTCTAGAAGATGGTGTTTAAGATTTGAGACAAAAAAAGACTAAGGAGAACCAGATTACAGAAATCAAAATAATTGATCAAAATTAATTAATTTGATTAATTTGATTAATTTGATTAATGATTAATCATTAATCAAAATACCTATCTAATCACTGATTCAAGTTATACAAATACTCAAAGTTTAACTTATAAAGTTTCAAACAAAAGGTAAGTCACTCAAAATACCTGAAGGAGTTAATTAGAAGAAAAGAAGCGATTTATTTCTCAGCAATAGAATCGAGATGCATAAATTTTGACAATTCAGTATTAGTAGATGCCAGGACTACTATCCTCATTCTTGCTGGTATCAGCAAGATATTAATGGGCCACAATTTACAAGATGAAATCTTAAGTGAAGCAAGAAAATTAAGAACATGTACGGCAGACGCTATGATGTAATTTGATCGTCATTTAATATTGGGTCTGGGTAAAAAGAAATGCTAATTAAAGAATGTACAGTACATATTAGGATAAATACCAAAGCAATAAAATTTCTTGACGTGTTTATAAAAATGAGTATTCTGGGTTTCTTTGAAAATTAAGTTGCTATTTCCAAATGCACGAGAAGTTCTGAGTAACAGGATACACATTCTTATTTAATGTTGCTTTCTAATGTCAACTGTCTTAACCTAACCCCCTGAATCTGCTTTTTTCCCCTAAAAACCAAGGTCACATGGACCAATTTAAAGAAAATTTCTGGAAAAGCAACAGGAAAAGGTTTTGGTGAGGTAAAATTATAATAAAAAATTATTTAATTCATATGAAAACTTCTGTAATGTATATTCTGAATATAGATTACCTAATCTCAAAAAAAATAGTATGCTCTCTTACTAATTAAAAACCAACATACCCAGTACATTTCTTTAATACAATAGGTGCCAAAGAACTGTATACATATTTTAAGCAAGGAAAAAACGGTATTAAAATTGTAATAAAATACAGCAACATCTGTTATCTTGTACACTGCATTTTGTATTTTGTATTTCTTGTATACAAGAAATACATTTTGTATTTTGTATTTCTTGTAATTGCAGAAGTCAAATGTGACTTGAGGATTACAATTGTAATATAGCTTTTTCCTTTCTTAAAGTGTGTATACATTTTCGGCACCCTCTACCTTCGGCACCTTTCGGCACTCAGGGTAAAATTATTCTATATTACCCTGAGTGACTTAAAGGTCACGTAGAAACTGTAACACCTTCACTGCTGAATACTTTGAAGGTTAAATTTTCTTTTAAACATGGTAATTTTATAAAGCAATCAAGAAACTAGCTATGTCATAGCAAGATAATTGAAGTGAACCTTAGCAACACAGTGGGCCTGACTTGCCTAACAGGTTAAAGAAACTGCGGGGCAGAATTCTTCACAAAGGAAAATCAGCCTACTTTTCAAAGGTCCCATGCATGAGGAAATATGAATTACTCTTAGTATTTAAAAGAATACTTACGACTACTTCCAAGTTCTTCAAATAGGAACTTCACTTTTTCCCACTCTGTAGAATTTCTGTCACTGGGAACACTCAAGGGAACAAAAGCACTACAAAGCAGAAAAGGACTCTATGTGATGGCTTTAAAGGTGAAAGGTTAAAATAAAAGATCATGGCCTAAAACAAAGTTTTAGTAACTTTTTAAAACCAAGATTTCTATGTTTTACCAAATACCATCTGTAACACAATTAAAATCGAAACCTACATTACAGCCACGTAAAAACCCCATTCATATGCAGAATATTCAATATTCTGAACCTCCATCATTTCAGTTTTAGGTAATCAGAGATATTGTACAGGGACAGAGACGATTAATGAACCTTTGCTCTTGATGACATGTTCATGTTCAAAACCATGAACAGAGTTATCCAGCAGTTTAAATAGTCAACAAGAGTAACACCAGAGGAACCTTATATAACCACACACACACACACACACACACACAAAATCAACAAACAAAGATATTAATAGCTATCCAAACTTTACCAGCATGACTTGGGGGAAATATTAATTTCAAAGAGCTCTATCAGAGAGTAACATCGGAACACTTTTAGGCATAAACTAAAGCACAAACTCAAAGCAGTTTCCTCCGCTACTTTACCTCCAGCATTTTATAATTTAAGAAACAGACCTTATTGCAGCCCAATTCATAATTGCCAGATCATGGAAGAAGCCCAAGTGCCCATCAATCCACAAATGGACCAATAAACTGTAGTATATGTACACCATGGAATACTATGCAGCCCTAAAGAAAAACGAAGACTTTACCTCCTTCATGTTTACATGGATGGAACTGGAAAATGTTCTTCTTAGCAAAGTATCACAGGAATGGAAGAAAAAGTATCCAATGTACATAGCCCTTTTATGAAACTAATTTATAGCTCTCAAATGAAAGATACAACTTAATTCTAGCTCAAGAATATGGGAAGGGGGTGAGGAAGGGGAGGGGAGAAGGGTGGCTGGGTGGTGGGAGGGTGACCGGAAAGATCACCTATATATCTGTCTAACAAGGGTACAGTGAACTTTTCTAGAACTAGAATATAAATGTTTTGACACAATGACAAAGCAAATGACATAAAATCTATGTGAACCAGCTTGATGAAAGTATTTCAAATTGTATATGAAAACACTACACTGTACCCCATGCATGCATAAATGTATACAGCTATCAATTAATAAAAAAAAAGAAACAGACCTAAAATGCCTTCCCACTAATTAAGAAAACACTCATCAGCAGAACTCAGATGGCTACAACTATGTATGTCTATAAATCCTGAGCAATAATATTGAAAACATTTAACAACCAATATGGCAAAGACACTAATCACAACACACAGCCTGGCCTTAGTTCTGGAGGACCCTGATGAACCGGGCTTTCCTCTTTCAACAGGACTGATGCAGGATAACTTTAGAAGGCCAAGCAGCAGCTGACTGGAGTGGAAGCACATCAGCCTTTTAACCACAAGAAGGAGAAAACCACTGCTCACTGACCACAGATCAGCCCAGCAGATAAGTATCAGTAAAGAAAAAGGAATAATTAGAAAAGGCAATGAAGTCAAAATGAGGCAGGGAGATCAAATTTGTTGAGAGAGGCAGCATTTAATTAGATTGTCAGGCAGCTACTAAATGGTGATAATACTGAAGTAATCAAGACTTAGAACACAATAGGGTTTGTATGGTAGAAAGGTACAGATACATTATCTTGTCATTCTCAAGAAAAAAGAAAAAAAAAAAAAATGACTACCGGGCAGTTCAGCTTCCAAAGACACAAAGTACTACATCAAAATAAGAACTAGAGCCTAGTGAGATTATCATTTTTCCTCATACCCTTGAAAATAATAAAACTGAAAAATTGCTTAGTAAAAATATTTTATAACCAAACTGATTCACTGAAATAGCTTAATACAGGTTATCTCTAAAAGAAGAGACAAAGGAAGACCTAATGAATTCCAGTAGATATGAAATTAAAATGATGAATTCAGCAGAACTGAACGTAAGATTTTCACTTGCTACACTCTGTCACCAAGTCATACTTACCTTCCAAACGGCTTCTGTTTCCGCCTCTCTGCTCTCCCTGCACCTACTCCAGTTCTGACCCTCACCTTTTATCGGAACTTACACACGGTGCCCAGCTGATCCTCCTACTGAACATTTATACACCACTTCTTCAACCCAGCCCCCCAATTCCCCTGTCAAGAGTGCCGTCAAGCCGTATATACTTATTTTCATGCATTCATGCAAATAAGTACACCTCTTTACTGTATTTTGATTGCTCAACAGGATAAAACTCAAAATTTCTAAAAATTTCTGGAACATTGCACGTGATCTAGAGTCTGTCTACCTAGCTCCAGAGTTCATCTACTTGGCTGATGTCACATCCAGTCTAATCAATCACTTGGCCACATAAACCCTTGAAACATCATGGTATACATTTTTTTTTTTTTTGGACAGGAAGGGAAGGTATAAATCACATCATGCTTTCTTATGTCATTCTTGAAACACTCCATGCTAACTTCAGCCTCCTGGTTAATACACCTTACAGATCGAACAATGTCCCCTAAAATTCATATGGTGAAGCCCTAACCCCCAATGTGATGTACTTGGATACAGGTCCTTTAGGGAGGGAACTGAGGTTACATGAAGTCATAGAGGCACAGCCCTAGTCCCAGACACTGGGGTCCCATATGAAGAAGAATTACAAAGGAGTCTTCACATGCATGGGCTCGTCTCCACCCTCCCCTCTCCCTTTTCCCTCTCCCTGTGCACGCACATGAGGACAGTAAGAAGGTGGCCATCTACAAGCCAGCAAAAGTCTTCCCCAGAGGACAAATTTGCCAGCACCCTACTCATAGAATTCTAGCCTCCAAAACTGTGAGAAAATAAATACCTGTCTGGCTCGGCGCCCATAGCACAGTGGTTACGGCGTCAGCCACACACACTGAGGCTGGTGGGTTCAATCCAACCCGGGCCTGCTAAACAACAATGACAACTGCAACAAAAAAACAGCCAGGAGTTGTGGTGGGCACCTGTAGTCCTAGCTACTTGGGAGGCTGAGGCAAGAGAATTGCTTAAGTCCAAGAGTTGGAGATTGCTGTGTGCTGTGATGCCACAGCACTCTACCGAGGGCGACATAGTCAGACTCTGTCTCAAGAAAAATAAAATAAAATAAAACAAAATAAAATAAATATCTGCCATGTAAGCCACCCAATGGACAATACTTTGTTATAGCAGCCCCAAAAGACTAACACATTTTACATGCTATTCGTATTTTTTCTTTATCAAGTTAGATGACCAATTTCTGTTCTCTCAAATCTTGGTTCAAATATGAGCTCCTCTTAGGTGCCCCAGTTCTGAAAGAACTTGTTCCTCCACTACTAATTTTCAATTCCTTTTTCTTTTATTCTGGCTACTGCAGACATTTATAGTTTTATCAACGGTTCTTAGTCATGTTCAAAATCAAGGGTTGGTGAAGTACTGGCTGCCTCTGTTCATGATGAATACAGTTTTCCTGGAGCATGGGCATGTTGTCTATGTATTGTCTCTGATTACTTCAAAGCTACTAAAGGCTAGCTGAGCTATAGAGATCATATGGACCCTAAGCCTAAAATATTTACAATCTAATCTTTAAGAAAAGTATATGCTGATTCCTAGTCTAGATATTTAAGTTCACAGACAAGAGACCTCCACATTAACAAAGAAAACTAACATTAGTACATTTGGCTTTCTTTAAAAAGCCAAAACAGACTTTAAAAAATATATTTAGCAGCAAAAATAAATAGCAAAACTATAAAAAATATTATTTCAAAAATTACTTTTTCATGACACTCTTTCGAGGCAGGCAAAGGTAACTAGACATTACCTATAAAGTATCTGCATCTTAGACGCCTGAAACTACCAAAGTTACTATACAATTTTATTCCCATGACAAATTACATGTAATGAACATAAGTTTTTCCTTGTTGAAAGTTATTTACTGAAATTTGGGAGGCTAAATTATAAACAGAAACTTTTAAAAACTTATTAGCAACTGAAGGACTTCTTAACATAAAAAAAGATGAAAGAATCGAGACCCATATGAACAAGGATAAATGTCTTCCATTAAGAACGAATTTTAGATGCATAAACAAATACACAAAACTTCACTGATACTACTATAAAAAAATCTAAGAAAAATTAAGGAAGGAACTCCTTGGCAAGGATTCAAAGACTGATGGGTCAAATCTGAAAAGAGACAGGGATGAGGAGAGAGAAGGCAAGGGCGCTCTGCATGGGGTCAAGCACATCAACTTGGAGGAACAGACAGAACCACCATGGCGACTGCTCAGTGGAGACATAAAAGGTGGCTTGTTATTTTTTTCACATTTTGCATTTTCCTTTCCTAGGGTTTTGTAGATATGGCTTATTATTATTATTATTCAAATAATTCTATTTCCATTGTTGAAGTAAAGAAATTAAGACTTACCCAACTAAGAGAAGAAGTGTACAGATCACAGCGAATCCCAGAGTGTACTTGAGTGCCGTTTTAATTTGCTTGATACCAAGGGGAAAAGAGTGTACCATTTAGCAAACCCTTTGAAATACTAAATACTAAATACAAAATACTACTCTCGCAACAGTATAACAGTATTTTCACACCAAATGCACACTTAACATCAACAGCGTAAAGTTTCGCTTGTTGAAAAAAATCCTTAAAATCCAAAGAAAAATTAATGGTATGCCACACCTTAAGTATCTCTGCGAAATACATGAGATTTTCAAATCTTTTCAGTGGTTAAGCCCTTATGAAAGCATACACCTAAAGGATAATCTCCAGTGGACATCTTTAGTAAAATTATCAGAATATTTAATAAAATATTCCTTTAGAGAACAGTGAAAAATCTACGATGCCCCTAATCCAATTCATAATAAACGCTAATATACACGTCTGTGTATATATACATATGTAGATGTGTGTATGTATGATACATTTGTACACACAAACATATATACACATAGAGTAGACTTCTATACTTTAATATATGACATATATTATGCCAGGTACTGTTCTCAGGACTTTACAGAGGGTAGCTCACTTCATTCTCTCAACATCCCTAAGAGAAGTACTCCCCTAATAATAGAGTACTTCAGAGACAAGAAAGCTGAGATGCAGAGAGG
Organism: Otolemur garnettii; assembly: GCF_000181295.1. Taxonomy (NCBI): domain Eukaryota; kingdom Metazoa; phylum Chordata; class Mammalia; order Primates; family Galagidae; genus Otolemur; species Otolemur garnettii. The sequence goes on from NW_003852430.1 coordinate 13,267,253, forward strand.
CTAAATAATTTGCCCAAATAACACAGGTCCAGAAGAGGATGAACAAGGACTCGAAACCAGGAATTTGGGGCATTAAAGGCTCTGCTTTGCTTGGTGCCATAACGCAATCCACAAGATTTAAAAGAAAAAAACCCTAGGTATTCGGAACATGAATGTAAAAATTAATAACATTTTCATTTTAAGTCAGTCAGAAATAACATTTCTTCTCTCATATTAATGAAGTCCCTGAAAGTCACCTTTTAAAATGTAAATTCGTGTTTCATATACTAAGTTCTTATTCTCAATGAATATAAGAGTCTTTAGGGAAAAAAATCTAAGGAAAAAGTAAAGACTAAAGAGGATCGCAAGATCAACCAAAGGCTGGGAGAAGATGTGCCTTAGAAGAACGGACTAGGGACCACATACATCTCATTGAGGTTTATTAAATTGGGAACCACCTCCCTTACCTTACATACCTTCACTGCCCAATATGTAGTATCGAAAAGTAATGATTTTGACTTTGTTTGCAATTGCTTAAACATCTTATTATTTTTCCTCTAACATACTACACTGATTATCACTCTAGGAATCCTTTAAAATACCGTTAATTTACTTCCTCCTGTTCTTAATGCAAATGCGCTTAAGATTTTATGCATGATTAAGCATAACACTGGCTCTTTTGAATTAATACATGTACTTTTGTATTTCAGTACAAAACATAAAAAAGTAGAAAACAAATTCCTGTAACTCAAAAAGAGACATATATTCTTATTATACTTCTTCCCCTTAAAAAAAAAGCATTCGATTTTGACAATTTCTTAATTTACCTATTAATTATTGTATTATTAATCGATTTTCAGATTCTAAAATCCATGCAATAGAGAAATAGCCCCAACTTGGTTATACAGTATTAACATATGTTTAAGGTACCTCTGAATTATATTTACCAACATTTAAGAATTTTATAATATTTAAGGGATATTGTCTGTCATTTTGGATATGCATGGAGGTTATATTTCTCAGGTTTTTGTATTAATGTTATCCTGGATTCCTGGAAACAACTTGTAAGGGTTCCTTCCTTTCTGTGCCCTGGACAGAATGTAGCAAACTATATTCTGTGTGCCACAGAATTACAAAATGTTCATTAAGTATTGTTGCTGAATATTTAAACACTATAATGCCAGACTTGAGGAAAGACAGACAGACACCATATAGCTTGTAAAGCCTAAATTATTTACTACCTGGCCTTCTACAGAAAAAATTCTGTACCCCTGTTCTAGAAGAGTTTTGTTGAAAACGATAGTCACAAATCATATGTGGCTACCAAGCACTTGAAATGTGGCTAGTTTAAACTGCTGTAAGTGTAAAAAAAAATCTGAATTTCAAAGACTTAGAATGATAAAAAATAAATTTCTCACTAATAATGTCTAACCATATTTGGAATAAAATTTGGAATATATTACTTAATCTTAACAGTTTCTTTTGACTTATTTTAATGTGATTACTAGAAAATTAAGAATTTCATATGTGGCTAACATCGTATTTCTCTTTTATTTCTGATTACTATAAGGTACAAATGTTTAGGTTACACTGTTCTCATTTCTAAGGTAAAGTTCAACTTGTAGTTGAGCCCTTCACCCAGGCGGTGGGCCGAACACCATTACACTGTGCACATTAGAGGACAACCTGCCAATCCCCTCCCTCCTCCCCCCCTCTTCTGCCCTCCCCCTCCCTCCTTCCCTTCCCCTCCCTCCTTCCGTTCCCCTCCTCTTCTTCCCTTCCCCTCCTCTCCTTCCCTTCCCCTCCTCTCCTTCCCTTCCTCTCCCTCCTTCCCTCCCCCTCCCTCCTTCC